>NC_135807.1:16477407-16768819 GCF_964213995.1 Mustelus asterias
GCTGGAATCTGAAACCAAAAGAGAAAATGCTGGAAAATCTCAGCAGGCCTGGCAGCATCTGTAAGGAGAGAAAAGAGCTGATGTTTCGAGTCCACAAAGTTTTGACAAAGGGTCATCTGGACTTGAAACGTCAGCTCTTTTCTCTCTTTACAGATGCTGCCAGACCTGCTGAAATTTTCCAGAGGTCCTCGATATTTTAAGATAGTTGCAAATTATTATTTGACAACCTCAATTGGCTTCTGAAGAAGAGATGGATTTTCTGGGGGCTTTACCAGCTCTGTTGCCATAACTTGGGAGAAAGTTCAGTGAAAACGCCTTCTATGTTTGTAAATTGGACTAGCAGAACAATCTTGCTAAAGTTTAGGCAGTCAAACAAAGGAAGCCCCAAGGAAACTCCTGTGAAAAATTTCTGATTTGCAGAATATATGTGTCTGGAAACACACGGTGTAGCTATTTAAATGTTTTCAGAGAAATGTACATTCATCACAGCAGTTGTGATGAATTGCCCATCAATGTGAACCTCCATCGGTAAGTACTGTCAAGCAGGGTTGTGGGCATGACTTTTCTGCTGCTCTCATCCCCCAGATTGTCTGGGAGAACTGTTTTAACTAAGAATAGTTATTGATGATCCAACCACTTCACCATCAACTAGCTTTCAAATATAGTGCAGCTATTTGATAACTGTTTTCAAATTTCTATGTATTTAAATAAAATTGTATGTCATGTTTATTCAAAGATCTGTTAGAAGGTCTGTACTGATGCACAAATACATATTTTGCTCTTTTCTATCTTTGATTATAAATGCTGTTTGCTTATAATAACCTTTTGCCTGTTATTGCACCCAATTACGCAGACAGACTGGGATGTAAGAATGTCTTCTTCCCACATCGAAACATGAAAAATAAAGTTTCAAGTCAAACTCTATTTTCATGATCATAATAATTGAAGAAGAACCTTAGTAACTGCTTACATCACATTTGTGGCAATGCTTTTAGTGTGGCTTGTATAACTGAAATAATTCGACATAAATCCATGCAGATATGCTATAGATATAAAGCAGGATTTTGTCAAATATCTTAGTACAATGTGCATTGTTATATTGCTGTTTTTTTTTACTTTTTTTGTCTTGATGCATCCTAATGCAATAAATTTTGTAACATTGTGATAACCTTTTCTGGTTTGCCAATGTCCATGGTTAACTGAATACACTTTTTGTACAATTCGTTAAGATTCCTGCAATGTGGATGATTGAAATGCCTTGTGTTAAACATTCTTTGATAATGGAGAAACCAATTATTGCTGATGATCTGAACGTTGACATTTTAGTTTGAGATTAAATGCCAAATTATTGTCCTAAACCTTATTTTTTCAAGGTTTAGTCACTCATTTTTGTTATTTAATTAAGGTTCTGCATTCATGGATGTAGTCATTGCCAACATATATTGAGAGACAGGAAAATAATACAACAAATTTCAAGAGTATTTGTAAAAAGAGGAACACAACTTATTACAATAGAATTTGAAACTTAAACCATTGCCCTTGGTATTTAAATTTTTATCACTGCTTATAAACTTTTGACTTAATCTGAAACTTTTGACTTAATCTGATATGTGACCTAATACCACTTAAATTTCAAAAATTAGTATGATAGACTAAATGTCTATTAATTTTTGAAAATGCTGCAAATACTAGAGGCCAACAATTATATTAAGATACCATATCGTTCCAATCTTCACCATACATTCTAATTTTAATTCCAAAATTGTGACCATCTTTTTTGTGACTACCGCTCCTATATTGCCTTCAGCACTCCATCATGACCCTGTTCCCTCACAACTCCCATACACCCCAAGCTACTCACCTGTCCTCCACATAAATATGTCCACATTTTACATGTTCCTTGCAATTTCTCTGCCATCTTCCCCTTATTCTTCAGTTCTCTTATTTGGTCCATGATGTCCACCACCCAAATACACCCCTTTGACAAAGGGTCATCTGGATTCGAAACATCAGCTCTTTTCTCTCCTTACAGATGCTGCCAGACCTGCTGAGATTTTTCAGTATTTTCTCTTTTAGTTTCATCCCTTCTTTACCTTGCTCACCAACAACAATCTGTCTCCCTTGTCTGGCATTGACGTTCCTTCCTGCTATTTGTACTTCTCCTTAAGCAACTTACTTTTTCAATTTGCCCAGCTGCTTCAAAGTCTCAAAGCTTGTCATTTTCTTCAAAGTCTTAGAATGTACTATAACATTTAAACAATGCTTCCACTTCACTTAGTACTTTGTTTTCGGTTTGGTTTCTAACCTATATACTGCATAAAAATTACACCGATTGTTGCTGAAAAAATAGACCTTTTTTGTCAATATTTTCGTATTGCACTCATCGGCACGTTTGCAAGAATAGTATCAGGGAAATCAATACGTTTGTACTGTATGAGAGAAGAGTGCTAATTGGTTGGCAAGTGGACCTTGATTAGTAGAGATGTTGCCATGGGGTATGCATCAGTTGATGGTAACTGACAGTTAACTGCCAAGCATTATTCGGAATTTAAACCAAAGTGACTCTGATTGGTCACTTATTATTACTGTGAAGAGCTTTCAATTCCAGGTTTTATGAATTAAATTTAAATTCCACCAGCTTTTGTGGTGATATTTGAACCCATGTTCCCAGAACATTAGCCTGAGCCTCTGGATTACTATTCCGTTTGCATTCCCATTAAATCACCATCTCCATCATCTTTAATTGCTGTCTTGTGGTTTACCAGTGGCCTAATCTATGTTGGGAAGTTTTCCCTCTACTCATGGGTGACTTAGGTCTACAAAACTACTTTATTTAGCTATAAACTGCTTGTTTAAAAAAAATGAAAGAGAAACTGTTTTCTCTGTAGGTTTAGCTCTTCCCGTTAAGAACTTGACTCTAACTCTGTCAATCAACCTGATCAAGACTGCATTCTGAAACCCGAGGGGAAAAACCAAGTAAACACAAATGCATTAACTCCGTTTAGACAAACAAATCATTAGCTAAAATGAGTTATTATCCTGTAGTCTCAGCATGGAGCTGCATCTTTTTTCAGACAAAGCGACTCCTTGCAACAAAACACTCTCTTACAAGCAACGTGATATAAATTTATTCCTTAAAGGCACAGTATCATCAGACAATGTTACATTGTGATACATATCACCATCTCGTTGCTATAAATATTAACCCATTATTCTACACCTCCTCACAAGTATAACCTCAACTTTTTTAATAACCACCTTGAACTATTTTCTCAAACTATTTACATTATATATTCAAACCTTTGTAACATCTTTTACCATTACAGATTCGATCCAGTTCCTACTCTCACTGTGCTTTCCACTACAGCCACCCCCCAATCCCCAAGTTCATACATTATAGAGGAGAATTAGGCCTTTTGGCCCATCGAGTCCGCTCTGCCATTCGATCATGGCTGATACGCTCCTCATCTCCATTTTCCTGCCTTCTCCCCATAACCATTCAAACCAATTCCAACTAAAAATCTGTCTAACACCTCCTTAAATTTACCCACTATCCCTGCATCCACCGCACTTTGTGGTAGCGAAGTTACTGTCATAAAGGATTCAATCTCCCATGGTGTTCTTGGTTCTCTGGTCAGAACTCATGGATACATGCGATTGCTCATCTTTTCCCTGGATGACCACTGGATCAACAAGTGAGACAGCAACTTTTCACGGCTGCTGGTAATTGGGCTGTGATCTCCACAACAACTGAACTGTTAAGGATCATGAAACCTTTTCAAAGAAAAACCAATCCAAGAGCAAAGACTGCAGGACATAGACAATCATTCACTCTTGAACAGGAAGAAGACAAACTCGCATTCACTCAGGAAACCTCTGCTCCCTTAGCACACTGGAGAAAAGCCTGAGAAAATGATGAATCTTCAACTCCAACAAAGAATTGCATAGCTGAATGATTCACTGCTACATAGCAGATGAAAAAGATATTCAATATATGAGATTGAACAAATCTGGATGATGATGAGAAGAAGGACGAAAATTATGTAGACAGGATTTATTTGCAGAAGATATGGAGGCCAATTCTACTAGCCTGCTGCACAGTTTTTGTAGTGCAGCAGGCCAGGAGACTTGAGCCATTTCACGGGCTCCCCGCTGGACCCCACGGCCTCCACGTGTCTCTGGCAGTCGGATTTATGGTGCCGTCAGCTCCGTGCCGATTTCTGGTATAGAGCTGTATAATTTATGCAAATACACATCTCAATCGATTTTAAATATCATTAGCGGGCCCGGAACTGAAATCTCCGGGCCCGCTAGCGTCTCTCCCCGCTACTACCCGCCAGGTGAGGCTCATTCCAGTGAGGTTTAGCATAGCTCCCAACTTGCAGGGAGCTGGCAGCCTAGTGCGGTTGACGGAGGGGAACCGGTGGATGCGGTGTTTTTGGATTTCCAAAAGACGTTTGATAAGGTGCCTCACAAAAGGTTGCTGAAGAAGATTGGGTCACACGGAGTTGGAGGTAGGGTGTTAGTGTGGATTGGGGATTGGCTATCCGACAGGAAGCAGAGAGTCGGAATAAATGGGTGCTTTTCTGGTTGGCAGATGGTAACTAGTGGTGTGCCGCAGGGATCGGTACTGGGGCCTCAACTATTTACCATTTATATAGACGATCTGGAGGAGGGGACTGAGTGTAGGGTAACAAAGTTTGCAGACGACGCAAAGATAAGTGGAAAAGTGAATCGTGTGGAGGGCGTAGAAGGTCTGCAGAGAGATTTGGACAGGCTGAGTGAGTGGGCGAGGATCTGGCAGATGGAGTATAACATTGACAAATGCGAGGTTATTCACTTTGGAGGAAATAATAGCAAATTGGATTATTATCTAAATGGAAAAAAATTACAACATGCTACTGTTGGGGGTCCTTGTGCATGAGACGCAAAAACCCAGTCTGCAGGTGCAACAGGTGATCAAGAAGGCAAATGGGATGTTGGCCTATATCGCAAGGGGGATAGAATATAAAAGCAGAGATGTCTTGCTGCATCTGTACAGGGCATTGGTGAGGCCGCAGCTGGAATACTGTGTGCAGTATTGGTCCCCTTATTTGCGGAAGGATATATTGGTCTTGGAGGGAGTACAGAGAAGGTTCACCAGGTTGATACCAGAGATGAGGGGTGTTAGTTATGAGGAGAGACTGAGCAGATTGCGTTTGTACTCGTTGGAATTTAGAAGGCTGAGGAGGGATCTTACAGAGACCTATAAGATAATGAAGGGGCTGGATAGGGTAGAGGTGGAGAGATTCTTTCCACTTAGAAAGGAAACTAGAACTAGAGGGCATAGCCTCAAAATAAAGGGGGGTCAGTTTAGGACAGAGTTGAGGAGGAACTTCTTCTCTCAGAGGGTGGTGAATCTCTGGAATTCTCTGCCCACTGGAGTGGTGGAGGCTACCTCGTTGAATATGTTTAAATCACGGATAGATGGATTCCTGATCGGTAAGGGAATTAGGGGTTATAGGGATCAGGTTGGTAAGTGGAACTGATCCAATTCAGATCAGCCATGATCTTATTGAATGGCGGGGCAGGCTCAAGGGGCTAGATGGCCTACTCCTGCTCCTATTTCTTATGTTCTTATGTAACCCCGCTGGAATGAAGGGGGGCCATCAAGATTGACAAGGGCTGGTGGGGGCAGTAAGTGCAGGCTGACAGATCAGCGCATGCGCAGTGGCCCACTCAGCGCTATGCTGGCGATCTCTCCAGCAGGAATGGGCTCCTCCACTTATTTTCAATGGGATTTACGCGAGGGCACTCTGCAGTGCACAGAATGTGGGAAGTTCATTTTGAAACTCTAGCTGAAAAAAAACAGCGTGATTTACTCCAGTTTTTACACGCATTCGATACTTATATTTTTGGGGGGAGAATCGCCCCCATGATTTCCCTACTGCACTTAGGGATCTACTTTCACTCTCCGTGGTCATGCTAACCTTGCCAAACGTGGATCAGCATGGGGATGCCCTGCTGTAGGCAATGTGATGATTGTGGTAGAACAAAAAGTTAAGACAACTAGAGCTAAAAGGGGTCATGAAAAAGCCTTGGCCAGCAGGATTAAGGAAAATCCCAAGGCTTTTTACACATATATAAAGATCAAGAGGGTAGCCAGGGAGAGGGTTGGCCCACTCAAGGACAAGGGAGGGAATCTATGTGTGGAGCCAGAGGAAATGGGTGAGGTATTAAATGAGTACTTTGCGTCAGTATTCACCAAAGAGAAGGACTTGGTGGATGATGAGTCTGGGAAAGGGTGTGTAGATAGTTTGAGTCATGTTGAGATCAGAAAGGAGGAGGTATTGGGGTTCTTGAGAAACATCAAGGTAGACAAGTCTCCAGGGCCTGATGGGATATACCCCAGAATACGGAGAGTAGCAAGAGAGGAAATTGCTGGGGCCTTGAGAGAAATCTTTGTATCCTCACTGGCTACAGGGGAGGACATGATGTGGAGATGCTGGCGTTGGACTGGGGTAAGCACAGTAAGAAGTTTAACAACACCAGGTTAAAGTCCAACAGGTTTATTTGGTAGCAAAAGCCACACAAGCTTTCGGAGCCCCAAGCCCTTCGGGGGCTTGGGGCTCCGAAAGCTTGTGTGGCTTTTGCTACCAAATAAACCTGTCGGACTTTAACCTGGTGTTGTTAAACTTCTTACAGGGGAGGTCCCAGAGGACTGGAGAATAGCCAATGTTGTTCCTTTGTTTAAGAAGGGTAGCAAGAATAATCCAGGTAATTACAGGCTGGTGAGCCTTACATCAGTGGTAGGGAAATTATTGGAGAGGATTCTTCGAGACAGGATTTATTCCCACTTAGAAATAAGTGAACGTATTAGTGAGAGGCAACATGGTTTTGTGAAGGGGAGGTTATATCTCACGAACTTGATCAAGTTTTTTAAGGAAGTGACAAAGATGATTGATGAGGGTCAGGCAGTGGATATTGTCTACATGGACTTCAGTAAGGCCTTTGACAAGGTCCCTCATGGCAGACTGGTGCAGAAGGTGAAGTCGCATGGGATCAGAGGTGAGCTGGCAAGGTGGATACAAAACTGGCTCGGTCAAAGATGACCTGAGTGGGTTTGTGATCCGTGGTCCTTTCGGTATCTTGTCTGCTTTCTTGCATCTTTGTAGAAACTTGATGTCTGTGTCGATATGTGCGATCTTCTTGGAAATCCTCTCCACTTGGAACCGGCAGTTTGCGGTGTCGCTGGTAGTCATGATGTTAGTCATCGGTCAAAGAAGACAGAGGGTAGCAGTGGAAGGGTGCATTTCTGAATGGAGGGCTGTGACAAGTGGTGTTCCTCAGGGATCAGTGCTGGGACCTTTGCTGTTTGTAATATATATAAATGATTTGGAGGAAAATGTAACTGGATTGATTAGTAAGTTTGCGGACGACACAAAGGTTGGTGGATTTGCGGATAGCGATGAGGACCATCAGAGGATACAGATCAGTTGGAGACTTGGGCGGAGAGATGGCAGATGGAGTTTAATCCGGACAAATGTGAGGTAATGCATTTTGGAAGGTCTAATACAGATAGGAAATATACAGTAAATGGCAGAACCCTTAGAAGTATTGATAGGCAAAGGGATCTGGTACAGGTACACAGGTCACTGAAAGTGGCAATGCAGGTGGAGAAGGTAGTCAAGAAGGCATACGGCATGCTTGCCTTCATCGGCCAGGGTATTGGGTTTAAAAATTGGCAAGTCATGTTGACGCTTTATAGAACCTTAGTAAGGCCGCACTTGGAATATAGTGTTCAATTCTGGTCGCCACACTACCAGAAGGATGTGGAGGCTTTGGAGAGGGTACAGAAAAGAGTTACCAGGATGTTGCCTGGTATGGAGGGCATTAGCTATCGGGAGAGGTTGGAGAAACTTGGTTTGTTCTCACTGGAACGACGGAGGTTGAGGGGAGACCTGATAGAAGTCTACAAGATTATGAGAGGCATGGACAGAGTGGATAGTCAGAAGCTTTTTCCCAGGGTGGAAGAGTCAATTACTAGGGGGCATAGGTTTAAGGTGCGAGGGGCAAGTTTTAAAAGAGATGTACAAGGCAGATTTTTTACACAGAGAGTGGTGGGTGCCGAGAACGCGTTGTCGGGGGAGGTAGAGGAAGCGGATACAGTAGTGACTTTTAAGGGGCGTCTTTACAAGTACATGAACGAAATGGAAATAGAGGGATATGGTCCCCGGAAGCGTAGGGGGTTTTAATTAAGTCGGGCAGCATGGTTGGTGCAGGCTTGGAGGGCCGAAGGGCCTGTTCCTGTGCTGTAATTTTCTTTGTTCTTTAACTTTTAACAACAGAATGAATCTCCAGAACTAAACCCAGATGGAATTCTCGGGTAAGACTCTTCAGCTGTGGAAGCTCTAACGTTTTGGCTTCTGCTTCTGCACTGAAGGACAATATTAATGGAAGGATAATTTTCTGGTGAGATTGAAATGTGGGCATCTGCTTACTTCTACCCAAACTAATAGGCTCTAGCAACACTCTGGCAGTCTAATCCACTTTGGAATCAAACATTTTGTTCTCCCTGGACAACCCTCTATGGTCAGCCAACAGTACACAATGATTCTCATTGGTATGTTCAATGAGTCAAGTATACGAATTCTGTGCTTTAACAGCACACACAGCTGACCCCTTAAAAAATTTGACAACTGATCAGTTGCATGCAAGCTTCTATAGTTCAACCTGTAAATAAACAAGTTGTTTTTCCTTAAACTGGTGAACGGGCATCTTTACATTTAGTGATGAAGTTAAAAAAACAATCCTCAGACTTGTGAGTATCCAGTTTACATTGAAGTTGAGAAAAGAAAAGAGTACTTGCTAAAATGCCCCTCTTTGGATTGATACATCCATTTGATTCCCCTGTGGAGAACTGCACACAATGCATAGAGTGCCTTGGGTATGACTTCCAAGTGATTGGAAGAGGGGAGGAGGTGAAGTACAAGGCAATTCTCTGGAATGCGTGTGGAACCCAAACTTAGAATCTGATTCGCAGTCTCACAGCCCCAAGCATGCTGACTCCAAATCGTTCTGGGAGCCTGGGGAATTGGTGAAGTCACATTTCCAGCCTAAACCATCAGTCATACTCCAAGGATTCAAGCTTAATCAAGGAGGAGAGCCCCAGGCAAAATGATTGCAACTTATATCATCAAATTGAAACAAATATTAGAGTATTGCAATTTGTGAGCCACCTTGAATGATATGTTACAAGACAGATTAGTCTGCAGGGTGAATAATGAGGTGATTCAATGCAGATTACTTGCAGTGGTCGATATAAATTTTAAATGAACAAAGAAGATAGTGCAAGCAAAGGGAAATGCTGGAAAAGTTGTACAAGAGTTACAGTACATACAAAATGGCACAGTTCACCAGTTAGGGTGGGAATGTGCAGTTAGCAGTGGCCCTAAACTTAAGTAGCCATAAGGCAGGAAATGAGTTAAGTCACAAATAAGATGAGAAGATTGAGGAGTCACCAATTGTATAATGAGTCACCAGCATACAATGTGGAAGAGTATAGCACCAATGATTTAAATATTCATTCACTGTTTAATATAAAAGTGGGCAAGATAGCCCCAATTACTGTATTGTTCCAGGTAAATTGGAAGCTTTTTAAGATGGTGGTTGATTGAGGGGTATCAGCTACTGTGATAGGTGAGCATGCTTATCAGTATTTGAAAGATGGAGTTCAATCATTGGATTTGAAGACTACTACAACTTATATTGGAGAAGCACTAAAAACAGTGGGCACTGCAATGGTACCAATAAGCTACGGGCAACAATCTGCCCAACATAGTTGCAGGGGAAGGACCAAGCCTTCTCGGCCACGACTGGCTTAAGGAAATCAAGTTAAATTGGACTGAAGTTTCCAAGTGCATGAAGGAGCACTGCTTGAACTGATGAAGAAATATGAGAGCATCTTCAAGGATGAATTAGGCAAAATAAAAGGCCTGCAACTGAAAATCTATGTGGACCCAGAAGCGACCCCCCCCCCCCCCCCAATTCTTTAAGGCAAGACCAGTACCATTTATTTTGAGAGAAAGTAGACACTGCATTAAAGTGATTGGAACAACTGGCCATTATTCAGCCAGTTAACTTCTTGGAATGGGCAGCAGCCACAGTTCCTATATTGAAACCGGACAAGACCATCTGCATTTGTGATGATTACAGGTTAGCAGTTAATCGAGCTGCCAAATTGGATAAATATCTAATCCCGAAGATTAAGACCTGTATGTAAAGCAGGCTGGAGGTCAATGCTATACAAAGCTGCACCAGTCACGTGTCAGCAACTCAAATTAGACAATGCTTTCTGAGGTTATGACACGATAAACACACACAAAAGGTTGTTCCAATGCATGCCTTTTGGTGTGTCTTCAGCATGTGCAATTTTCCAGAGGACAATGAAGAGTCTGCTGCACAAGTTGCATTATATCTTGATGATATTTTAATAACTGGATCGACAGAAGCCAAGCATCTAGTAAACGTAGAGATGATTTCAAGAGGCTGAAGTTCACCTCAGGAAGGAGAAATGTATTTTTCAAGCCACTGAGGTAACCTACCTGGGGTAGTGGTAGATGCATGAGGATTACAGAATCACAGAATACTACAGTGCAGCCAGTTAACTTCTGCCCATCAAGTCTGCACCGACGCATGAAATGCCCTGACCTGCCCACCTAATCCCACTTGCCAGCTCTTGTCCCATAGCCTTGAATGTTATGGCGTGCCAAGTACTCATCCAGGCACTTTTTAAAGGATGTGAGACATCCTGCCTCCACCACCCTCCCAGGCAGTGCATCCCAGACCATCACCACCCTCTGGGTAAAAAAGGTTTTCCTCAAATCCTCCCTAAAGCTCCCACCCCTCACTTTTAACTTGTATCCTTTCATAACTGACCCTTCAACTAAGGGGAACAGCTGCTCCCTATCCACCCTGTCCATGTCCCTCATGATTTGAACACCTCAATCAGGTCCCCCCTCAGTCTTCTCTGCTCCAGAGAAAACAATCCAAACCTATCCAACCTCTCTTTATAACTTAAATGTTCCATCCCAGGCAATATCCTGATGAATCTCCTCTGCACCCCCTCCAGTGCGTTCATGTCCTTCCTATAATGTGGCGAGCAGAACTGCACACAGTATTCTAGCTGTGGCCTCAAAGTTCTATGCAACTCCATCATGACCTCTCTGCTTTTGTAATCTATACCCCGATTGATAAAGACGAGTGTGCCATATGCCTTTTCCACCACCCTATTAACTTGCCTTTCCGCCTTCAGAGATCTATGGACAGGGTGGATAGGGAGCAGCAGTCAAGGTCCCTTTGTTCTTCTGATCTTCCTAGTGTCAGACCTTTCATAGTATACTTCCTTGTCAAATTACTCCTTCCAAAGTGTATCACCTCACGCTTTTCAGGGTTAAATTCCATCTGCCACTTATCCGCCCATTTCACCATCTCGTCTATATCTTCCTGTAACCCAAGACACTCAACCTCACTGTTAACCACCCGGCCAACCTTTGTGTCATCAGCAAACGTACTGATCCTACCCTCCCACATAATCATCTATGTCATTTATATAAATGACAAACAATAGGGGGCCCAGCACAGATCCCTGTGGTACGCCACTGGTCACTGGCCTCCAGTCACCAAAGCAGCCATTTGTCATCACCCTTTGTCTCCTACCAATAAGCCAATTATGAATCCACCTTATCAGATCACCCTGTATCCCATGTGCTTTTGCCTTCTTAATATGTCTCCCATGTGTGACTTTGTCAGAGGCTTTGCTGAAATCCATGTAAACTACATCAACCGCACTACCCTCATCCACACACTTGGTTACATGCTCAAAAAATTCAATCAAATTTGTTAGGCATGACCTCCCTCTAACAAAACCATGTTGACTATCCCTGATCAAACCTTGCCTCTCCAAATGGAGATAGATTCTCTCCATCAGAATCTTCTTCCGTAGTTTCCCAACTACAACCTTTCTTAAATAGTGGGACTGCATTAGCTGTTCTCCAATCCTCTGGCACCACGATGGCCAGGGAGGAATTAAAAATTTGGGTCAGAGCTCCTGCAATTTCTTCCCTTGCCTCCCACAACAGCCTGGGACACAATTCATCCGGACCTGGAGATTTGTCCATTTTTAAGCTCGCCAATACCTCCAATACCTTGTCACCCCCTATGATCATTTTCTCTAGAGCCTCACAGTCTCTCTCCCCGAGTTCCATAACTACCTCCTCATTCTCAGATGTGAAATATTCGTTTTACACCCTACCAATGTCCTCTGCCTCCACTTGCAGATTTCTCCCTTGGACCTTAATAGCCCTACTCTTTCCCTGGTTGTCCTCTTCCCATTGATATGCTGATAGATACTTAGGATTTTCCCTACATTTACCAGCCAGAGCTTTCTCATATCCCCCCTTTGCTCTCCTAATTGATTTCTACCTTGGCCAGATCCTGTCTTATTTTGTTAAAATCTACTCTCCCCCAATCCAAAACCTTTTTCTGCAACTTGTCAATTTCTTTGTCCATAACAAATTTGAATTGAACCATGTGTGGTCGCTATCACCAAAATGCTCCCCCACCAACACATCAACTACCTGTCCCGGCTTCATTCCCCAGAATTAGGTCCAGCACTACGCCATCCCTTGTTGGATCCTCTACATATTAACCTAAGAAGTTTTCCTGTATACATTTTAAGAACGCTACTCCGTCTAAGCCTTTAACATGATGGCTATCCCAATTAATGTTGGGAAAGTGAAATCACCTAAATACCCTCTTATTATTGTTAGACCCATCCATGAATTGCGCACATATTTGCCCTTCAATTTTTCGCTGACTACCTGGAGGTCTATAGTAAACACCTAGCAATGTAGCTGTCCCTTTTTTATTCCTAAGCTCTACCCACAATGCTTCATTTGATGCCCCCTCCAAGATATCATCTCTCCTTATTGCAGTAACTGCCTCCCAACTACTAATTCAATGCCTCCCCCTCATTTACCACTATCTTGCCTGAAGATTCTATACCTCGGGATGTTAAGTTACCAATCCTGCCCCTTGGTCAATCACGTCTCCGTGATGGCTATTATGTTATAATTACATCTGTCAATCCTCGCCCTTAACTCATCTGTTTTACCTTTAATACTCTTGGCATTAAAGAAGAGGCCCTCCAGCTTTGTCTTACTCCCTTGAAACTTACTACCGCTCTATTCCTTCTGACTTGATTGCTTTTCCATGTTATACTGTGTCCCTATTCTGCTAACAGTCTGGGTCCCCTCCCCCTACCAAACTAGTTTAAACTCTTCCCAACAGCACCAGCAAACCTGCCAGCAAGGATGTTAATCCCGCTCTGGTTCAGATATCGAACATCCCGCTTATACAGGTCCCACCTTCCCCAAAAACGGTCCCCAGTGGTCCAGGAATGTAAACCCCTCCCTCCTGCACCAGCTCTTAAGCCACGCATTCATCTGTGCTATATTCCTATTTCTGTACTCACCAGCTCGTGACACTGGGAGTAATCCAGAGATTACAACCCGAGAGGTCCGGCTCCTTTGTCTATTGCCTAACTCCTTGAATTCTTGATGCAAGACTTCATCCCTTTTTCTATCTATGTCATTGGTACCAACATGTACCATGACCTCTGCTTTACCACCCTCCCCCTTCAGAATGCCTTGCAGCTGTTCAGTGACATCCCGGACCTTGGCACCAGGGAGGCAACACACCATCCTGGAGTCTCTTTCATGACCACAGAAGCACCTACCTGTGACCCTGACTATGGAGACCCCTGTGACTATTGCTCTTATGCGCTCTGACCCTCCCTGCTGAACAACAGAGCCAGCCGTGGCCACTGCTGTTGTTTTCCCCCGAAAGGCCATCCCCCCCCCAAAACTATCCAAAGCGGTATACCTGTTAGAAAGGGGGACAGCCATGGGGGATTCCTACACTGACTCCTTGCCCTTTCTATCGGTCACCCATCTATCTGCCTGCACCTTGGGTGTGACCACTTCTCTGTAACTCCTGTCTATGACGCTTTCAGTCACCTGCATGCTCCTATTTGCATCCAACTGAACCACGCGGTCTGTGAGGACTTGCCATTGAATGCTCTTCCTGCAGATGTAGCCATCCAGGATGCTGGAAGCGTCACGGACGCCCCATTACACCCCATGGAAGACAAAGTCAAGGCCATGAAAGAGGCCGTGATCCCCAAAAATACTTTTGAGCTCAAGTCATTTTTGGGAATGGTAAATTATTATGGGTGTTTTTTTACCAAACATCGATATTATTGGCCCCTTTGCATATTCTGCTAAAGAAACATTAGTGCTGGTCTTGGAAGACACCCCAGAAAGAAGATTTTAACAGAGTAGAACAATTGCTGCATTCTTCAAATTTATTTGTACATTTCAACCCATCAAAGGAACTCATGTTGACCTGTGATGATGCCTCTCCATATGCATTGGGACAGTGTTATCCCAAGAGATGGATGATGGATATAAATGGCCAATCGGCTATGTCTCAAGAACCCTCTCAGAGGCCGAAAAAGGCTACTCTCAAATTGAGAAAGAAGAAATATGGGTAGTTTTTGTTGTCAAGAAATTCCACCAGTACTTATATGGTAGAAACATCAAAGCTAGAAGCAGGAGTAGGCCATCCAGCCCTTCAAGCCTGCTCCGCTTTTCATTGTTATGATTGATCATCAAAATCAATACCCTGATCCCCCTTCTCCCCCCATATTCCTTGATCCCTTTGATAGATAGACACATTGTTGCTGAACACAAATGTTCTTGGGTCTTTTTAAAGGAGACAAGGCTATTCCACCAATTGCATCAGTAAGAATTTAATGTTGACATCAACTCTGTCTTCCTACGAATATACATTCAAACACTGAACTGGAATTCAAATAGCGAATGCGGATGAACTTAGCCACTTACCTGTACAAGGAATTCTTATAGCTGCTCCAGTACCACAGAAAGCTGTCATAGCACTGAATATTTTGGATATGTTGCCAGTCTTGACAAAGCAAATCTGGTACTAGACCAGTCGGGATCCACTTTTTTCCAAAATGAGACACAGGATACATGCTGGTTGGGCCAATGAGCCATTTTCTGAAGAAATTAGACCCTTTGTTACCAGCAAGGACAAATTGAGTTGCCAGGGTGGCATCATACTCTAGGGAGTAGTCATCCCCGTATCAGCCAGAGTGCCACTTCTAAAGGAACTACAGAGCACTCATCTGGGCATTTCAAGATTAAGGTGCTCACCAGAAGTTGTGTGGTGGGGGCCTGGCATTGATGCTGATATCAAGAGCTGATTCAAGCACTGTAAACTGTGCCAACTGCAAAGGTTATCTGTTGCAGCCCCACTGTACCCTTAAGAACGAGGCCTGGACAGCCATGGGTATGACTCCGTGTTGATTATGTTGGTCCATTCATGAGCACAGTGTTTCTGCTCATTATTGATGCACACTCTAAACGGATGGATGTTTTTGAGGTGAAGTCTCCTACATCACATGGTACCATTGAAAGATTATGCCACTGTTTTTCCACCCATGGAATACCTGAAGTCAAGGTGTCTGACAATGGAACAGTATTGACAAGTTTCAAACTTCACCACACTCAATCGTATAAAGCACATTAGAACTGTGCCTTACCATCTAGCATCCAATGGACTAGCTGAATGAGCCATGAAAACCTTTAAATGTGGCCTAAAGAAGCAGTCAGGAGGAACCCTGGAGACCAGAATCTCATGCTTCCTCTTGGCTCCTGGACCACTCCACATGCAGCAACGGGAGACCCACCAGCTGAGTTGTCAATGACCATCATCTCAGAACTAGACTGAGCCTCGTGTTTCCAAATTTGCCAGGGAGGGTAGAGGCCAGCCAAAGCAGTCAGAAGGCAAGTCATGATTCATGTCAGTCAACATGGTCATTTATGATGGATAACTTCATGTACGAATCGTTGTCTCTAAAACAGGACCCGTGTTTCACCAAGTGGACATAGAAGGAAGGATCATCCGAAAACACATGGACCATTTGAGAAAAAGAGAGATGTCCCAGCAGCCAATTTTGCCATCAGGAAGTATATTGCATCAGGAAATGTTGCTGACTGTTTTAGCACTGAAGTAACTCATCCTCCTGTGGCAGGCACAACTGATGTCTCCATGAAAACAGACAGAACTATGCCTGAAGTGGCACCTGTCATCGTGGTTTTGGCTGACAGCAATCCTGTGGAAGCACCACCGACAGGATTAGGAAACCCCCTGAGAAACCTAATTTATAATTGACTAAATTCATGTACTAAATGTTTGATTATCTTGGCTGTGTAAATTGAGTATTGACATTTGCATAAAAGGACTTAGTGGGAGGGATGTGGTGATTGTTGTCCCTTTAAGGATCCATCTGCAGAGTAAGGGTCATGTGACCCAGGGAACCATTCAGGTAGCAGGGTGGGGTATCACCCTGGTAAGTGGCTGCAAGCCTCAGTATAGTTTTAGCCTGTAAATAAGCGAGTTTTGTTTTCCCTAAACTGGTGAACAAGTATCTTTACACACACTTTTGTGCATTTTGGCAGGCTGATTGGGCATGGCTGTAGCCTTTGGGCCTACCCAACTAACAGACTCTTCTGAAGCCTTGGTATTTTGAAGTATTGGAGCCTGGTTTTGCTAAGTTTGATTCACCTAGCATATTGAACTGGATCAAGTGTTCAGTCATTTTGTGTCTATAAAAAATCTGACAGCTTTTAGTCACGGCTGCGATGGTGAAAATTTCATGCCCACAACAACAACGGGCTAGCCTTTACAGGTCTGTAAGAAACAAATCGACGGACTCCTTTGGCTTTTGGAACCTCTGATTGAATTGCATTTGCTTGATTACAAGGTTCCATTTTGGGCTGAAATACGCATCAAACACTTTAGGACAATTCCAAGTCTGCAGAGGTCTGCTCTACCACTTTCTCAGCAGGACATTGTCAACAACAGACCCCACTGCATAGAGGAATGAACTAACCTAGTGTTTCTGCTGTTTAGCCTGCAAACCTGAAACTGATCGATACGTCGAAATGTTTTTTCCACACACCAACACTGGTGTCTCTGTGGACCTTTGAGGTTTTTGAATGGCCGTGGAAGGAGCAGTGATTGCTTAACTGGTGCTGCAATCCCTACGAATCCTCAGTTTGCCTCAGAGCTAAGTGAAGTCTTTTGATTCTTCCTTTGAAGAAGCCTTCTCCCGATTTCTCCCCACAGGTGTTCTGTCATGGCACCAAAGTCTGAGGACATGCACCAACTGACTCAAGAACAGCTTTTCTGCTGCCATCAGACTATTGAATGGACCTACCTTGTATTAAGTTGATCTTTCTCTACACCCTGGCTATGACTTTAACATTACATTCTGCACTCTCTCCTTTCCTTCTTTATGTAAGGTATGCTTTGTCTGTACAGTGCACAAGAAAGAATACTTTTCACTATAATAATACAATAATAAATCAAATCATTGTTAGATTGGTGCCACCACCAGTGCTATCATGTTTTGCAGTTTAACGTGTGGCCTAATCAATACTGGGAAGGTTTCCCTTTTCACTTGAGCGACTTAGGTTTAACTCAGGTAGGTTTCTCCAAACTACTTCATTTACACTTATATGGATAAGCTTCAAGGTAAATACATCTCCCGTGTGCAAACACTTCCATCTTTCTATCAGAGTCTTTAGTACATAACTGCTGACGTCACTTTACATTAAGATACACATCACTATCTCATCAGCATAGCTTTTAACCCACTATGCTATGGCACCCGTCTCTTCCAGAGCCTCAGATGTCGCTATTGGCCCTCCTGCCTAAAAGGCTTGCCCACTGTTCTAAATTGTCTCCCGGAGGTGACCTTTAAATTAACTGTGTGAGATGATTGGGCAGGAGAGCAGACCTCATAAACCATTGCTGAGGGGATCCAGAAATAGTTCCTATTATTGATGAAACACTGAGATGATAAAATTATCACAGTCACCTCCAGTTTATCTCAGGAATTTTCATTGCTCATTTCAAATCCATTAGCTACATTACGCATTGTCCAAGGTCAGTTTCTACATTTGTTTTCTTTATTCATTCTTAAGAAATGGATGGCACTGGCAAGGATAACATTTATTGCCTAAGTTAACTTTGCAGAACTGAGTGGCTTTCCAAATTACTTTGGAGGCAGCTAAGAATCAATTACATTGGGGTAAGGAAGTACACATGTAACCCAGATTGGGTAAGAACGGTAGAGTTCTAACTTACTGAATGACTGATCTAACAACAAAACCATGAGAGCACCATGCCCAGGTATACTGATGACACCCATTTCTAACTTACTGACCTCTACCTTGACCAGAAGATGGATGCCAGATTTTCAGATTGTCTTTCTGCTATCAATATCTGGATGAATTATAACTTACTCTAGTTAAACATGATCAAATCTGAGATCATCTTCTTTGGCTTACAATAGCATCTGTGTCGAAAATCTCTGGTCATTGCAGAAATTCCCTAACTGTTATTTCAAGCTATCAGGATTTACAGAATGTTGGCATATGTATTCAATCTCAGGTTCGGCATTATCTCTCAAATATGTTGAACTAAAAAAATGCTTTCTTGCACCTCTACAATAATAGCTGCACTATCACAGAAATTATTGTCCACACCTTCATCACCTCAAGGCTTGGTATCTCCAATTACTTTGCAGCTGGTTGGCCACCACACATTAGTCCTCCAACAAACTTCAACTCATCCAAAATGACATAACTAGTGTTTTCACTTGCACAATGTCCAACATTCTCAATACTGTTATCTACCCCCAAGCTCTAACTCCCATGGCACAACATGTCAATTTCAAAATTCTTCTTTGTTTGGGAATTCCTCTATGGCCTTATATGGCTACAGAGTCAATCCCTCTAAAGCCAAGAGATCAGACCTAAATGATCTCTTCCTACCTTACCTCTTTATAACTTTATTCCTCTAACATTTGACTGTCTTCATGCCTCGCTGTGCCTACTGCTTCATTTGAATTCATTTTCCAATCACTGTAGCCCCAATTTTAACAGAGATGACCTAGTTTGAAGTGGATGCCCATTTTTGACCTCATCAACTTTACCCAGCAATAAAGTAAGTAGGAAACAAACTCAGGTGAGCCATAAAATGGTCATGTTCTGAATCGCCCCTTGTTCCCACCGAGCAAATTAGGTTCAATTTGAGCCCATATGCTCTGTGAAAGTAATTGTAGTTCACTGCTTCTCTGCCTGCTTCCAAAAACTTGGTCAAAAATCTTGTTTTCAGTAATGCTTTAGATTCCCCCAACCTACCTTCTACATTTAACTCCCCTTTTTCCCATTGTCAGTATTCAATGCATTACTTTTCTTCTTTACTATTAGTTGTCTCTGATGTGAGAAGCATCATGTGGATACAAGTTTTTATTTTAATCAATAGTTAATTTAGAAAGTCAAATTCTCTTTAGTTTTTTCTGTGTAGAGTTGGCCTTTTTGTAGATTATGTAAACTTCAAAGATAAATAACCTCCAAATGAATGTGAAACCTTAAAGCATTGACATGAATTATTTTTCAAAAAACTCAACTAAGTATTAGGAACTTCCTTTCTACTAACAATTGCCTTGCTTTATCCTTCTCTATAGAGAGCAATTCGGAAGTTTGCTTCAGCCATAATAGCATTGCCAAAGTCTATCCTAAAACTACCAAAAACCATACTTCAGTTGATAGTCAGAGCTGTAAAGGTATTTCTTAGATGTTTCATGAGTGTGTGCAATGATTATGCCTCATTCTGTAGTATGCCAACACATTTAATACAGTACACCCCAACCAGTTGACAACTCTTCGATATATTTGGTTGAATTGTAGTTCGAATGAATTTTTTTCTGCAGTGTTTATTGTGTAACTTAAAAACAATTGTAAAGGTGATGTTTTGGTGTGAAAGCATAATGTTAGAATTACCAACTAATATTTATTCTCCTCAGTGAAAGTACCTGAAAAAAGCTAAAATATGATGTCACCCATCTCCTAAGATTGCCAATTGGTGGGGGTGTACTGTACTTCCCTTATATATCAGTACCATTCTGCCTTTTTGTAACTGGCTTTTATCTGCATGTTTAGTTATCCTTCAATAGAATTGTTCAAGCATATTAGTAGAGAGCTTGACAGCTGAAGCAATTCAGATAAGAGAAACCATTTAACAGCAAATTTAAAATAAACAAAATTGATCTGAAGAATTTTATTTTCTGAAGTTTTTGTTTATTCAGATCAGTTGATTGGTGCATTTTAAGACTTTGTTTACATAAGCTAGATGCTCAATTCAACTATGTAACATCTACTGTGATTATAACAGATTATTAAAGTTAAATATACTGAGGCCGATAAAAAGTACTTTCATACTCATAAGGTGTATATTGTGCGAACAGAGACCCTTTTTGCATTAAGGTTTAAATACTTATGGGTTGTAAATACACAAGTAGAATCTTGTGGTTTAGAGTTGACACAAACATTAATACTCAAATAAAACAGAGAAAATCAAAATGATAGATTCAGACTAAGTTCCATGTAATATTTTTCAAGATAGAGGTTGATGATATTGTCTGAATGCTAATTGGTTTTATGTAGTTCTTTGTTGATTTTTCTGCACATCAGTTCAACTAAGAAAGCTGGAAAATACTTTGGCTTCTGTACATCATAATATGCATGTCTTGCTTCCATGCTTGCTTTAACCCAGTGCTGCCTTTTTGTGCTTTTGTTGCTCTTGCTTTGCATGCATGATTATATCTACGACTGATAGATCTGTTATGGGGAATAAATCAACAAAAAAGGGAAATGTAGTACTGAACAAATAGAATTTTCCTGTGCTATCAAAAATCACCACAGAGATTGACTTACAACTAATTGCAACTAAATTAATGCTGCTGATAAATTATTTGAACTAACCACTAATTATGCATTTTTGCTAACTACTAACAACTCCTAAAAAGTAGCAAACATGTATTGTGGTTTTCTTTTTCCTCAGTCATTTACTTATTATTATTCTGTTTACATTTGTGTAGTGCTGTACATTGGTATTTCAAAAATAGAAACCTAGCCAAATTAAATACAGAATTGTTGCTTTTTAAGTAAACTTCCACAAATTGCCTTGAGATAGGCTTTATAGAATGCATCATCCACCATGCCAGCAACCAATGGACATGTTGAGAGGACTCTCTTTCATTCACTGTTAAGGTGTTTGAAATCATAAAAAATATTTAAAATGTTAGTTAAAACAACATTTGTCTTTTAGACAACAGGCATCAGCATCAAGCAGCATCTGCTGCCGTCAGACTTTTAAATGGATCTACCTCATATTAAGTTGATCTTTCTCTACACCTTGGCTATGAGTGCAATACTACATTCTGCACCTTCTCCTTTCTCTATGAATGATCTGCTTTGTCTGTATAGCACAAGAAACAACACTTTTCACTGTATACTAATATGTGATAAATCAAATCAAAGTACTCTCAGACCCAATATAGTATATATATATATAGTCTATTTTATGTGGTTTGGAGTTCCCGCTATTTTGTTCCAGTCCAAACACAATGCTAAATCGTAATCTCAACAGATCAACCCTAATGTACTAGTCTGACATTTTCTTCTATCAATTCTGTGGCTTCTTACAATAAAATTGCCAGAATAATGCTAACTTTGGGCAGTATAATCATGTTACTAGGACATAGATTGTATATATTCCCCTATCATTTCACATGCACCACTTGTAACCAGCAGACGGGCAAGGAAGATTTTCAATGCCAGTGTGTCTGAAAATATGTATGTTGTTACATTTCCTTTTGGACAAACCCTTAATCTGTGTGTCCAGCAGTAGAAAAATGATGGTGGATTTTAATTTTTACTTTTATTAATGATTTTACAGTGCCTGATTTTTGTATACCAATACAGCACTATAATTAAAATGGTTAATAAGGATTGATAGCCAAAATAAGCAGCAAGGTCTCATCTAAAACCTGGCTATTCCAGCCAGTAAGCTGTATATTCCATTGATGTTTTGAACCCAATTGCTACAGTGTTTTCAATAAACTTATGCTGTGGTGAGTTTCTGGATATCACTTGTGCTCTGTAGTATGGCTATGCACTAAATGGTGTCACTTTAAATCTGGTGAAGTTATGTGGACTTTGTTTTTACAGTTCATTTATCAGACCTGGATGAAAGATTCAAAATCGGTACTAAAAGAAAGGGAACAAAACAAGCGGAAAGGATGGGAACGTGGTAAAAAAGAAGCAGGAGGTAATGTTGGTGCAGCATTTTGTCGTTCACCTACTACACACCTGCAACTTTGAAAAAAGTAACATTCATAACCCTGTTAATATAATTTATCTTAAATTATACATGAAGATACTACTTAAAATGGAGGTGTTGGATTTGACTCCCTGTTCACACTTGGTCATCATTTGTTCCTAACTCTTCCAATTCCTTATCTGTTTCCCTTCTGGTGACCAGAGTTGAATTCAGATAATCTCACTGCAATTATTCTTGAGTGAGGGGAGACCTCATTATATTCTGAATGTTAAACAGAAAAACACTTGTGTGTTTCCAGTAGTAGAATCTGTTCATACTTTCCATGGTAATTCCATGCTTCTGCTGCCCTTATCCTTCTGGCGGCAGTCATGGGATTCGAAGATGCTGTCTAAGGAATTTGCATCTGTGCAACAGTGCATCTGTGCTTCAGTGGTGGAGGGAGAAATTGTTAGTGGATGGGGTGCCAATCAAGTGAGCTGCTTTGTTCTGGATAGTGTTAAGGTTCTTCAATGTTGTTGGAGCTGCACTCATCCAGGCAAGTGGAGAGTATTCCATCATATTCCTGGTTCATGCCTTGTAGATGGTGGACAAGCTTTGGGGAGTCAGGAAGTGAGTTACTCATCACAGGATTCCTCACATCTAACCTGATCTTATACAGTATTTATATGGCACCTCACCTGTAACTATCAATGATTCAAATATCTCTGCTCGGGGACCCTCCCTAGCCTCCCACAGTGTCCTGGGATACACTTCATCAGGTCCCGGGGATTTACCTACTTGATGCACCAAGTTCCCTAACATCCATGCTTTTCTCAACAGTAAATACTGATGAGAAATATTGATTTAGGATCTCACCCATCTCTTGTGGATTCGCACATAGATGACCTTGTTGATCCTTAAGAGGTCCTAGAATCATAGAAACCCTACAGTGCAGAAGGAGGCCATTCGGCCCATCGAGTCTGCACCAACCACAATCCCACCCAGGCCCTACCCCCACATATTTTACCCACTAATCCCTCCAACCTACGCATCCCAGGACTCCAAGGGGCAACTTTTTTAACCTGGCCAATCAACCTAACCCGCACGTCTTTGGACTGTGGGAGGAAACCGGAGCACCCGGAGGAAACCCACGCAGACACAAGGAGAATGTGCAAACTCCACACAGACAGTGACCCGAGCTGGGAATCGAACCCGGGACCCTGGAGCTGTGAAGCAGCAGTGCTAACCACTGTGCTACCGTGCCGCCCTACTCTCTCCCTAGTTACTCTTTTGCCCATTATGGATTTGTAGAAGCTCTTGGGATTCTCCTTTGCCTTATCTGCCAAAACAATGTCGTGTCTCCTTTTTGCCCTCCTGATTTCTCTCTTAACTCTACTCCTACACCCTCTATACTCTTCAAGGGATCCACTTGATCCCAGCTGCCTATACATGTCACGTGCATCCTTCTTCTTCTTGACCAGGGCCTCAATATCCCGAGTCATCCAGGGTTCCCTATATCTACCAGCCTTGTCCTTCACTCTGAGGAATGTGCTTACCCTGAACCCTGGTTACACACTTTTGAAAGCCTCCCACTTACCAGACATCCCTTTGCCTTCCCACAGACTCCCCCAATTAACTGTTGAAAGTTCCTGCCTGATACCATCAAAATTGGCCTTGCCCCAATTTAGAATTTTAACTTTTGGACCAGACTTATCATTCTCCATAGCTGTCTTAAAACTAATGGAATTATGATCACTGGTCCCAAAGTGATCCCTCACTAACATTTCTGCCACCTGCCCTTCCTTATTTCCCAAGAGGAGGTCAAGTTTTGCTCCCTCTGTAGTCGAGCCATCCACATACTGAATGAGAAATTCTTCCTGAATACACTCAACAAATTTCTCTCCATCCAAGCCTCTAATACTATGGCTGTCCCAGTCAAGGTTGGGAAAGTTAAAATCCCCTACTATTGCCACTCTATTTTTCTTAGAGCTATCTGTAATCTCCTTACATAGAACCATAGAACATTACAGCACAGAAACAGGCCTTTTGGCCCTTCTTGGCTGTGCCGAACCATTTTTTTGCCCAGTCCCACTGATCTGCACCTGGACCATATCCCTCCACACCCCTCTCATCCATGTACCTGTCCAAGTTTTTCTTAAATGTTAAAAGTGAGCCCACATTTACCACCTCATCTGGCAGCTCATTCCACACTCCCACCACTCTCTGTGTGAAGAAGCCCCCCCGAATATTCCCTTTAAACTTTTCCCCCTTCACCCTTAACCCATGTCCTCTAGTTATTTTCTCCCCTCGCCTCAGTGGAAAAAGCCTGCTTGCATTCACTCTATCTATACCCATCATAATTTTATATACCTCTATCAAATCTCCCCTCATTCTTCTGCGCTCCAGGGAATAAAGTCCTAACCTATTCAACCTTTCTCTGTAACTCAGTTTCTCAAGTCCCGGCAACATCCTTGTAAACCTTTTCTGCACTCTTTCAATCTTATTAATATTCTTCCTGTAATTAGGTGACCAAAACTGCACACACTACTCTAAATTCGGCCTCACCAATGCCTTATATTAGCCTAACCTCAGTTGTTGGCAAAATTCTAGAATCCATCGTTAAGGATGAGATTTCTAAATTCTTGGAAGTGCAGGGTCGGATTAAGACAAGTCAGCATGGATTTAGTAAGGGGAGGTCGTGCCTGACAAACCTGTTAGAGTTCTTTGAAGAGATAACAAATAGGTTAGACCAAGGAGAGCCAATGGATGTTATCTATCTTGACTTCCAAAAGGCCTTTGACAAGGTGCCTCACGGGAGACTGCTGAGTAAAATAAGGGCCCATGGTATTCGAGGCAAGGTACTAACATGGATTGACGATTGGCTGTCAGACAGAAGGCAGAGAGTTGGGATAAAAGGTTCTTTCTCAGAATGGCAACCGGTGACAAGTGGTGTCCCGCAGGGTTCAGTGTTGGGGCCACAGCTGTTCTCTTTATATATTAACGATCTAGATGACGGGACTGGGAGCATTCTGGCCAAGTTTGCCGATGATACAAAGATAGGTGGAGGGGCAGGTAGTATTGAGGAGGTGGGGAGGCTGCAGAAAGATTTAGACAGTTTAGGAGAGTGGTCCAAGAAGTGGCTGATGAAATTCAACGTGGGCAAGTGCGAGGTCGTACACTTTGGAAAAAAGAATAGAGGCATGGACTATTTTCTAAACGGTGACAAAATTCATAATGCTAAAGTGCAAAGGGACTTGGGAGTCCTAGTCCAGGATTCTCTAAAGGTAAACTTGCAGGTTGAGTCCGTAATTAAGAAAGCAAATGTAATGTTGTCATTTATCTCAAGAGGCTTGGAATACAAAAGCAGGGATGTACTTCTGAGGCTTTATAAAGCACTGGTTAGGCCCCATTTGGAGTACTGTGAGCAATTTTGGGCCCCACACCTCAGGAAGGACATACTGGCACTGGAGCGGGTCCAGCGGAGATTCACACGGATGATCCCAGGAATGGTAGGCCTGACATACGATGAACGTCTGAGGATCGTGGGATTATATTCATTGGAGTTTAGGAGGTTGAGGGGAGATCTGATAGAAACTTACAAGATAATGAACGGCTTAGATAGGATGGACGTAGGGAAGTTGTTTCCATTAACAGGGGAGACTAGGACGCGGGGGCACAGCCTTAGAATAAAAGGGAGTCACTTTAGAACAGAGATGAGGAGAAATTTCTTCAGCCAGAGAGTGGTGGGTCTGTGGAATTCATTGCCACAGAGGGCTGTGGAGGCCGAGACGTTGAGCGTCTTCAAGACAGAAATTGATAAATTCTTGATTTCTCGAGGAATTAAGGGCTATGGGGAGAGAGCGGGTAAATGGAGTTGAAATCAACCATGATTGAATGGTGGAGTGGACTCGATGGGCCGAATGGCCTTACTTCCGCTCCTATGTCTTATGGTCTTATGCTCTTATGGTCTTATACAACCTCACCATAACATTCCAACTCCTATACTCAATACTTTGATTTATAAAGGCCAATGTACCAAAAGCACTCTTTACGACCCTATCTACCTGTGACGCCACTTTTAGGGAATTATGTATCTGTATTCCCAGATCCCTCTGTTCTACTGCACTCTTCAGTGTCCTACCATTTACCTTGTATGTTCTACCTTGGTTTGTCCTTCCAAAGTGCAATACCTCACACTTGTCTGCATTAAACTCCATCTGCCATTTTTCAGCCCATTTTTCTCCTCAAAGCCCATTTTGCTCCTCAATTTCCTGCCAACTATTTGGGGGCCTGTAGTACTACCCTATCAAGTGATTTCCCCTTCTTTTTTCTCAGTTCGACCCATATAGATTCAGTGGCCGAACCCTCGGATATATCCCCTCTCAGTACTGCCGTGATGTTTTCCTTAATTTGGTCAAATGCTGCCTTGATGTCAAGGTTAGTCAGACATCTCACCCCTTGGGTTCAGCTCTTCTGTCCATGTTTGGATGAAGGCTGTAATGGGTCCAGGAGCTGAGTTGCCCTTGCAGAACCTGGCAGACGTTTAAGGGGCATCTTGACAAATACATGAATGGCATGGGAATAGAGGGTTATGGTTCCCAGAAGGGCAAGGGGTTTTAGTTCAGATGGGCAGCATGGTTAGTGCAGGTTTGGAGGGCCGAAGGGCCTGTTCCTGTGCTGTAATTTTCTTTGTTCTTTAACCCAAACTGAGTGTCAGCGAGCAGGCTATTGCAAAGCAACAGTACTTGATTGCACTGTGGATGACTCCTTCCATCACTTTACTGATGATTGAGTAGACTGATGGGCATGATTGCTTTTTGTTTGCAGCACATACCTGGGCAACTTTCCACATTGCTGGGTAAACGACACTGTTGTAGCTGAACTGGAACAGTTTTCCTAGGGCAGGGCAACTTCTGGAGCACAATTCTTTAGTAGTATTGCCAGAATATTGTCAGGGCCCATAGCCTTTGCAGTATCTAGTGCCTTTGGCCATTTCTTGATATCATGCAGAGTGAATCAAATTGGCTGAACACTGGAATCAGTGATGCTGGGGAATTCCAAAGGAGGCCAAGGTGAATCATCCACTTGGCACTTCTGGCTGTAAATTGTTGTAAATGCAACATTGCCTTATTTTTTGCATTGATGAGCTGGGCTACCCCCATCATTGAGCCACCTTCCCTAGTGAGTTGTTAAATTATACACTGTCATTTATGACCACGTGGCAGAACTGTAGAGTTTAGATCTGATCCATTGGTTGTGGAATAGAATAAAGAACAAAGAACAGTACAGCACAGGAAACAGGCCCTTCGGCCCTCCAAGCCTGAGCCGCTCATTGGTCCAGCTAGACCATTCATTTGTATCCCTCCATTCCCAGACTGCTCATGTGACTATCCAGGTAAGTCTTAAACGATGCCAGCGTGTCTGCCTCCATCACCCTACTTGGCAGTGCATTCCAGGCCCCCACCACTCTGTGTAAAAAACGTCCCCCTGATATCTGAGTTATACCTCGCCCCTCTCACCTTGAGCCCGTGAGCCCTCGTGATCATCCCCTCCGACCTGGGAAAAAGCTTCCCACCTTTCACCCTATCTATACCCTTCATAATTTTGTACACCTCTATTAGGTCTCCCCTCATTCTCCGTCTTTCCAGGGAGAACAAGCCCAGTTTACCCAATCTCTCCTCATAGCCAAGACCCTCCATAACAGGCAACATCCTGGTAAACCTTGTCTGCACTCTCTCCAAAGCCTCCACGTCCTTCTGGTAGTGCGGCGACCAGAACTGGACGCAGTACTCCAAATGTGGCCTAACCAGCGTTCTATACAGCTGCAACATCAGACTCCAGCTTTTATACTCTATACCCCGTCCTATAAAGGCAAGCATACCATATGCCTTCTTCACCACCTTCTCCACCTGTGCTGCCACCTTCAATAGTTTGTGGACTTGCACACCTAGGTCCCTCTGTGTTTCTATACTCTTGATGGCTCTGCCATTTATTGTATAACTCCCACCTACATTAGTTCTTCCAAAATGCATCACTTCGCATTTATCTGGATTAAATTCCATCTGCCATTTCTCCGCCCAATTTTCCAGCCTATCTATATCCTGCTGTATTGTCCGACGATGTTCATCGCTATCCGCAAGTCCAGCCATCTTCGTGTCATCCGCAAACTTGCAGATAACACCAATTACACCTTCTTCCAAATCATTTATATATATCACAAATAGCAGAGGTCCCAGTACAGAGCCCTGCGGAACACCACTGGTCACAGACCTCCAGCCGGAAAAAGACCCTTCGACTGCTACCCTCTGTCTCCTGTGGCCAAGATGTGGAGATGCCGGCGTTGGACTGGGGTGAACACGGTAAGAAGTCTCACAACACCAGGTTAAAGTCCAACAGGTTTATTTGGTAGCAAATACCATAAGCTTTTGGAGCACTGCTCCTTCGTCAGATGGAGTGGAAATATGCTCTCAAACAGTGCAAACAGACAAAATCAAGTTGCAGAATACTGATTAGAATGCGAATCCTACAGGCAGCCAGGTCTTAAAGGTACAGACAATGTGGGTGGAGGGAACATTAAACACAGGTTAAAGAAATGTGTGTTGTCTCCAGACAGAACAGCTAGTGAGATTCTGCAAGCCCAGGAGACAAGCTGTGGGGGTTACTGATAATGTGACATAAATCCAACATCCCGGTTTAGGCCGTCCTCATGTGTGCGGAACTTGGCTATCAGTTTCTGCTCAGTGACTCTGCGCTGTCGTGGGTCGTAAAGGCCGCCTTGGAGAACACTTACCTGAAGATCCGACAACGGATGAATGAACACCGCTCGACAATCACCAGGCAAGACTGTTCTCTTCCTGTGGGGGAGCACCTCAGCAGTCACGGGCATTCAGCCTAGGATCTTCAGGTCTTCAAATCATTTATATGTACTATAAACAACAGAGGTCCCAGCACTGACCCCTGCGGAACATCACTAGCTATAGATCTCCATTTAGAAAAACACCCTTCCACTGCTACTCCCTGTCTTCTATAACCGGTCCTGTATCCATCTAGCCAGCCCAACCCGAATCCCATGTGATTTTAGTTTTTGTACCAGTTTGCCATGTGGGACCTTGTTAAATACATTACTAAAGTCCATATAAACTACATCCACAGCCCTTCCCTCAATTTTCTTTGTCACCTCTTCAAAAACTCAATCAAGTTGGTGAGACATGACCTTCCCTGTACAAAACCATGCTGCCTGTCACTAATTAGTCAATTTTCTTCTAAATATGCATATATCCTGTCCCTCAGTATCTTCTCCAAAAGCTTCCCCAGTACTGACGTCAGGCCCACCGGCCTACAATCTGCTGAATTATCCCTGCTTCTTTTCTTAAACAAGGGAACATTGGCTATTCCCCTGTCCTCTAGAACACCGCCTGTGGTCAATGGGGATGTGAAAATATCTGTTAAGGCCCCTTGCCCTCGCCTCCCGCTGTAACCTGGGATAGATCCCAGCTGGCCCTGGGAACTTGTCTACATTAATGCAATTTAGGATACTCAACACTTTCTCCTTTGATACATTGACGATCTCAAGGGCGTTCACACATATCCCTGACCTCAACATTCGTCATGTCCTTCTCGTTGGTGATTACTGATGCAAAGTACTCATTAAGGATTTCACCCGCTTCCTGTGGTTCCACGCATAATTTCCCTCCATTGTCCTGGAGTGGGCCTACTCTTTCTCTTGCTACCCTCTTGCTCCTAATACATGCATAAAAAGCCTTGGGATTCTCCTTGACCCTGTTTGCTAAAGACATTTCATGGCTCCTTTTCGTCCTCCTAATTCCACGTTTAAGTTCCTTCATAATTTCACTGTACTTAAGAGCTTTGTCAGTTTTTAGATGCCTGGACCTATCGTATACTACCTTTTTCATTTGACTAAGCTAACAATTTCCCTTATCATCCATGGTTCCCGAATCCTGCCATTTCTATCCTTCATTTTTGTGGGGACATGTCTGTCCTGCACTACAATCAACTGGCATTTAAAGCCTCCTATATGCCAGACATGGATTTGCCCTCAAATAGCCACTCCCAATCCACATTCCCCAGTTCCTGTCTAATTAGGATGTAATTGGCTATCGCCCAATTAAGCACCCGCACCCGAGGGCCTTTCGTGACTTTATCCATGATTACTCGAAATCTTACGGAATTATGGTCGCTAAGCCCAAAATGCTCCCCCACTGAAACATCGATGGCTCATTCCCCAATACAGAGTCTAGTATGGCCCCCTCCCTTGTTGGATTGTCAACATACTGTATCAAAAAAGCCCTCCTGGACACATCTAACAAATTGCACTCCATCTGAGCACCTGCCTGTAAGGGATTTCCAGTCACCCATCACAACTACCCTGCTTTTTTCACACCTTTTCAGTAGCTGACTACACAACTGCTCTTCTGTCTCCTACGGGCTGTTGGGAGGTCTATAGTACACTCCCAACATTGTGATTTCACCCTTCTTATTTCTGAGCTCGCTTAGGTGTCTGTTTGAAGGAATATAAAAAAATGGAGCAATTGCATAGATCACACAGCTGGAACAATGTTGAGTTTGTTCACATGCCACTACACTCTTTTGGTTAGGTCACGTTGCAATTGAATGTGAAGAGACAGAAGAGCTGCCAACACCAGAAGAAGTGAATAAAAACTCAAATGCACCAGGTATGACCTTTTAATTAGAATAGAGACAACTTTATGTAGAAATCGGTCTTGAAAAGAAATTAGGTCAATTCTCAATTGTAGAGTAAAGTTTACCAATTAGAAGCAATGCCATCAAGCTTCACACAATGAAGATACCTCTTCAGAGTTCAGACATGGAGAATAACATGTCCCATTCATGTATATCACAGAACATGTGATACAAATATTTGATCTCCGTGTCTATATGCCTATATTCCTGTGCACCAAATTCAGCATCAAACATGTAAAATCTACCCCAGCCTGTTCCTACCATTGTAGTATTGGAATAATCTTTTATGACTGTTATTAACAATACAAAATAATCAAAGAGCAGAACAGTGTAGATGCTGGAACTCTGAAATAAAAAGAGAAAATGCTGGAAATAAACAACAGGTCAGATAGCGGAAAGAGTAACTGGGTGGAATTTTCCGGCCCTTCCTGCAGTTGGGATCTTCTGGCCCAGCTGAAGGCAGCCCCCCAGGGTGCGTTCCTCAGCAGCACATCCAGTGCAACGCAAATGGCCTTTGACATTGGTGACACCGCCAGCAACAAATGGCAAGCCGTCTCCCCCACCAGAAAACCCACCCGAGGAGGCTGGAAAATTTCGGCCACTCAGTACAGTTAAAGTCGACGGCCTTTCATCTGATTCTACGTGCAGAGTTTTCTCACAAGAAAACTGTCATAATGGCGAGAATACTGGAGCAATCCGTGCTAGTTTGTCAGGCACGCTCCAGACTGTAATCTTCCCACACAGTCATTTTTTGGGAGAGTGGTGAGTTGCATGCTGGTACTGGGACATAGTGCTCTGCCATTATAGCCACCCCTCCACCTCCCGTGGTCATGGCCTCCCTGTTATAGCCCCACTCAAGCCCCCCTGTCATAGTCCCTATTCAGCCCCATCCTCACTCAGGCCCTATACCTTGGCACTGCACCTGGCACACTGGCAGTGCTCAACTGGCACTGCCAGGGTGGCTGGAGGGCACTGTCAGGGTGTCCAGTGGGCATTGTCAGGTGGATATTGCCCATTGGGCACTGCCTGGTGGACATTGCCCAATGGGCATTGCCTGGCCATGCCCCGACCACCCGGGGACTTCCGCTGGTAGAGTCAAGTACTAATTCGTGCCCATGTGGTGTTCCGCCAGAGAGGAACATTCCATGAGGGGGTCGATCATGTGCTGAACTTGCTAATGTGATTGAAATCAAGTCAATCTCATATTAATCAGCCTGATTCTCTTTCTGGGTGCCACCTGGTTTGCGCCAGTAGAAAGGGGCCAGGACGATTGAAAATCATTTGGTGCCGGGCGTGTAACCAATTCTTGGGCCAGCATACTATTTTCTGGGATCGACGCAATCTGTGCCAGGTGCGGCAATGTTGGAAAATCGCCCTGCTTATTCCTATACAAATTCCAGCTTTAAACTTTTCAATTGGCCTAGTTCATTTCAATGGATAAGAAATCTTGAGGGCCTACTTCCATGTCTGAATTTCCTGTATGCAATCAGTGCTGGAACGGCTAAATTCACTCCTACAATTCTTAACTGACTATTTCTAATAATGCTTCTCTTTTTTTCTCAGATAATATTATCAAGCGAGTGTTTAATCTTCTGAAGTTCACGTGGGTTCTCTTTTTGGCTCTGGTGGACAGTTTTACAAAATGGCTCAATTCCATCTCAAAAGAGTGCATTGATATATCCACAGTGCTGAGGATAGAGAGATGTATGCTTACAAGAGAAGTGAAGAAGGTATGACAAATTGGAATAATCTTTCTTAAAATCCTGTTTATTGATTGAAAAGATTTAATTAAGAAAATCAATTTTGTTTCTAAAATGCTGCAGCTTATTATCCTGATGCTTACACTCACTATATGACTGTTATCCAGACTTAGTCCATTTGATGATAATAGGCGTGATTTTGAAATGGTAGCCAAACAGGTTGAACCCGGGTTTAGTTCTGGCATTGGTTGACTGTCTCCAAAAGTTTCCTCCAAGTGCTCCGGTTTCCTCCCATGGTCCAAAGATGTGCAGGCTAGGTGGATTAGCCATGGTAAATGTGTGGGGTTATGGGAATAGGGCGGGGTGATGGGCCTGGATAAGACACTCTTTCAGAGAGTTGGTGCAGGCTCGGTGGGCTGAATGGCCTCCTTCTGCATTGTAGGGATTCTATGAGGTACAAAGTTAATACAACAGCACTCGACTTGTTTGTACCTGGGCCTAAGTAGCATACCAGCAGAGAGTTGTAGGCTTCAAACAGGTGACCTGCTATAGATTGATGGTTCCAGTCAACCACCTGACAGCAAAGCAACGCAGAGGACCTAGATGGGGAGAGGAGGTCTTGGATGGGAGACTGAAAGGGCAGAGATATTTAAAGCTTTGGATTTCTGGTTAGGTTGCTCAATGACTTGTACTATTACATTGAGAAACATTAGCTTACAAAGTTAAGAAGGCCTTTCAATTATATTCATTTCATAATTCCAGAATTTTACTTTTCCATTGCCGCTATTCCAGTCTAACTTTATCTTCTAAGTCCAGTATGCTCAACCAACCTTCCTGGTAACCCATATCAAGTTCTTGATCATCCTTTGTGACAATTATAGTTAGAAAAGTAATGCATTTTGGACCCTTTTTCCTCCCAAGCAGATATTAGCCCTACAAATAAAACTTTCCTATTTTGAAATTGCTAAATTACATCACATTAACTGTTACATTTACAAAAGCTGTTTTGTAATTAGCAGCATATATGAATCACAACATAGTTAACAATTAGACAAAATGAGCAGAACAATCCTAATTATATAGTATTTTTAAATAAGCCTCAAATTTGGTTCAATGGTGCCACTGGTTTTGGCATGACTGGAGACAAATATAGGTGAGTTAGTCCATTCTGCCAATGTCTGGCTGGGCAAATGCCATTTTGAAGGATGATATTACAAGTACACAACCTGCCATTTTGAACCTTGTTTGCCTTACTAATGCCGTCTGTTAAACATGTATAGCTGAATAAGCATTCAACTGCGCAGGAGACACTCTATCACGAGTGCTATTGAAAGGCAAGAGCATTCAACTTTCAGGTGAGGTTTTGCTGCTGCAGCATTAGTAGAAGTACCATTTTGTTAGAGGAGTTGACAGAAGTTCTTACAGTCAGGAGGAAGTGCTGCTGTGCCTTTGTATGGAAATATGTGAATTTAAAAGGCCTCTGAGTTTATCACTTACTCCCAGCCCTTGCGAGGCCTACCGATCTAGGGCTTTTCCTACCTGCACCTCAGCCATGAGGAATGTCAGTTACGCTGCCCGAGAATTGTGCTATCTTCTCAAACCTGACCCTTAGCCGCAGAGTACTGCTAGGGTATGATGCGAGTAGCAATCAAGGTCATTGTTGCCCTCAGTTTCTATGCCAGTGGAGCCCTAGGGTCCAAGATACCATCAACAAATCAGTTTGCCACCAATCACAGCATCTGTGATAAAACAGAAAGTGCTGGAAATATTCAGAAAGGAGGAGCAGTCAGGCAACAGCAGAGGGTGACAAATTTCAACAAACGTGATGGGCTGATTGGCACTGTTTAAAGTCGATGACCTTTCATCAGAAGTAGATGGACACAGGTTAGAGTAAGTGAGGGGGACAGGTTTGAAATGACCAATGGTGCACTGGCAATTCTCAATGAAAAGGCAAGAGGGTAAGAGGCCAGAGGGAGCGGTCCAGGTGGAAGGAGTATACTAAGCAGGCCAAAGAAGTGGGCGCAGAAGCAAAACTCATTGAGGCAGGGGTGTTTTTTAAAAATTCACTTCTAAGATGTGGGTGTCGCTGGCCAGGCCAGTATTTATTGCCCATTCCTAGTTACCCTTGAGAAGGTACTGGTGAGCTGTCTTCTTGTTTCATTGAGGTCACTGAGGTGTAGTTACACTCTCAGTGCTGTTAGAGAGTGAGTTCCTGGATTTTGACCTAATGACAGTGAAGGAACGGTGATATATTTCCAAGTACTGCTGAAGAGTTAAGTCAAGGATGTGCATATGGTGGCTCATGGTGTCGATTGAGAATCTCAGGATGCAGCAAGAACAATGGTTTGAGGAACGTTGAATGTCTCAGATACCTTTAATAATGAACAAAACATGAAGAGTGAAATTTTAATTGGAGCTGGAGAAATTGATGATTAAGGAAATATGACGAGGAAAGCAAGTTTAAGTGGAAACCTGATCAAACAGAAGAAAGGAAATAGGAAGCAATGAAGGCTATGGAAATCTCATTGGAGAGAAGGACAGAACTTCTTCAAGGTGGGCATTCTTGTTTCAGAGGTGGCAGTGAATTAAACGCTATAAAGGTCCCCACTGGCAAGGATCATGTATGGTCCCCATAAATGGGGACCAAACATGATGGCTTCGTCAGTAGGCTTGGCACTGCCCACTGGGCACCCTGGCACTGCCTGCTGGGCACTGGGCAGTCCCAAAGGGGAAGGGGCTGAGGGTGTGTGGCCTGAAGGCGGCAGGATGACCGGGGGAGACGCTGCGCGCATTCTGCAACCGTGATTGGTGGGGGTGGGGGGCGAGGGAGGCAATGCTGTGCACTCTGAAACTGTGGCCAGTGGGGGGGCTGGGGGATGCTGGGGGAACGATGCTGCGCTCTCTGAATCGGCCAGGGAGTCGTAGAAATGTGGCAAATACATGCAGGAGTAGGCCATTCGGCCCTTCGAGCCTGCACCACCATTCAATATGATCATGGTTGATCATGCACTTTCAGTACCCCATTCCCACTTTCTGTCCATACCCCTTCATCCTTTAGCCACAGGGGTTACGTCCAATTCCCTCTTAAACGTATCTCATGAACTGGCCCCAACAGCTTTCTGTGGTAGAGAATTCTGCAGGTTCACAACTCTGAGTGAAGAAGTTCTTCCTCATCTCAGTCCTGAATGGCTTACCCCTTATTCTTAGACTGTGACCCCTAGTTCTGCACTTCCCCAACATCAGGAACATTCTTCCCGCATCTAGCCAGTCCAGTCCCATCAGGATTTTATATGTTTCTTTGAGATCCCCTCTCATTCTTCTGAATTCCAGTGAGTAGAAGCCCAGTCAATCCAGTCTTTCTCCATATGTCAGTCCTGCCATTCCAGGAATCAGTCTGGTGAACCTTTGCTGGACTCCCTCAATAGCAAAAATGTCCCCCCTCAGACTAGGAGACCAAAACTGCACACAATACTCAAGGTGTGGGCTCACTCGGGATACTGAGGCCCTGGTCAAGAAGAAGAAGGAGGCACATGACGTGCATAGGCAGCTGAGATCAAGTGGATCCCTTGAAGAGTATAGAGGGTGTAACAGTAGAGTTAAAAGAGAAATCAAGAGGGCAAAAAGGGGACACAAGATTGTTTTGGCAGATAAGGCAAAGGAGAATCCAAAGAGCTTCTACAAATACATAATGGGCAAAAGAGTAACTAGGGAGAGAGTAGGACCTCTTAAGGATCAACAAGGTCATCTATATGTGAATCCACAAGAGATGGGTGAGATCCTAAATGAATATTTCTCATCAGTATTTTTACTGTTGAGAAAAGCATGGATGTTAGGGAACTTGGAGAAATAAATAGTGATGTCTTGAGGATTGTACATATTACAGAGAAGGAGGTGCTGGAAGTCTTAAAGCGCATCAAGTAGATAAATCCCTGGGACCTGAAGAAGTGTATCCCAGGACACTGTGGGAGGCTAGGGAGGAATTTGCAGGTCCCCTAGCAGAGATATTTGAATCATCGATAGTCACAGGTGAGGTGCCTGAAGATTGGAGGGTGGAAAATGTTGTGCCTTTGTTTAAGAAGGGCTGCAGGGAAAAGCCTGGGAACTACAGACCAGTGAGCCTCACCTCACATCTGTAGTGGGTAAGTTGTTAGAAGGTATTTTGAGAGACATAATCTACAGGTATTTAGAGATGCAAGGACTGATTAGGGACAGTCAACATGGCTTTGTGAGTGGAAAATCATGTCTCTCAAATTTGAGTGAGTTTTTTGAAGAGGTAATTAAGAAGGTAGATGAGGCAGTGCAGTTGATGTTGTCTACATGGACTTTAGCAAGGCCTTTGACAAGGCACCACATGGTAGGTTGTTGCATAAGGCTAAATCTCACGGGATCCAGGGTGAGGTAGCTAAATGGATACAAAATTGGCTTGATGACAGAAGACAGAGGGTGTTTGTAGAGGGTTGTTTTTCAAACTGGAGGTCTGTGACTCAGGAATCAGTGCTGGCTCCACTGTTATTTGCCATTTATATTAATGATTTGGATGAGAATTTAGTAGGCATGATTAATAAGTTTGCAGATGACACCAAGATTGGTGACATAGTGGACACTGAAGAAGATTTTCTAGGATTGCAACGGGATCTTGATCAATTGGGCCAGTGGGCTGACGAATGGCAGATGGAGTTTAATTTCGATAAATGTGAGGTGATGCATTATGGTCAATCGAACCAGGACTTACTCAGTTAATGGTAGGGCATTGGGGAGAATAATAGAACAAAGAGATCGAGGGGTAAGATTCATAGCTCCTTGAAGGTGGAGTCACAGGTGGACAGAGTGGTGAAGAAAGCATTCAGCATGTTTGGTTTCATTGGTCAGAACATTGAATACAATAGTTAGGACGTCTTATTGAAGTTGTACAAGACATTGGTAAAGCCACACTTGCAATACTGTGTACAATTCTGGTCACCCTATTATAGAAAGGATATTGTTGAACTGGAAAGAGTGCAGAAAGGATTTACTAGGATGCTACGGGGCCTTGATGGTTTGAGTTATAAGGAGAGGCTGGGACTTTTTTCTCTGGAGCGTAGAAGGCTTAGGGGTGATCTAATAGAGGTCTATAAAATAATGAGGGCATAGATCAGCTAGATAGTCAATATCTTTTCTCAAAGGCAGGGCAATCTAAAACCAGGAGACGTACGTTTAAGGCGAGAGGAGAGAGATACAAAAGGGTCCAGGGGGCAATTTTTTCACACATAGGATGAACAAGCTGCCAGATGTAGTAGTAAAGGTGGATACAATTTTGTCCTTTTAAAAGCATTTAGACAGTTACATGAGTAAGATGGGTAAGCAGAGATATGGACCAAGCGATAGCAATTGGGACTAGCTTAGGGGTTAAAAAAAGGGGTGGCATGGACAAGTTGGACCGAAGGGCCTGTTTCCATGCTGTAAACCTCTATGATGCCATGACTCTATGACCAAGGCCCTATATAACTGTTGCAAGACATCTTACTCCTATACTCAAGTCCTCTTGCTATTAGCTTTCCTCACCGTCTGCTGTACCTGCATGCTAACCTTCAGCGACTGTTCTATCATGACACCCAGGTCACGCTGCACTTCCCCTTTTTCCTAAACTACCTCCATTCAGATAGTCTTCCTTCCTGTTTTCTGCCACCAAAGTGGGGATAACCTCACATTTATCCACATTACATTGCATTTGCCATGTATTTACCCACTTAGTCAGCCTGTCTAAGTCACCCTCTGGCCTCTTAGTATCCTCCTCACAACAAACACTGCCACCCAGCTTAGTGTTGTCTGAAAATTTGGAGATATTGCATTCAATCCCTTTGTCAAAATCATTAATGTATATTGTGAATAGCTGGGGTCCCAGCACTGAACCTTGCAGTAACCCACTAGTCACTGCCTGCCACTCTGGAAAGGACTCGTTTATTCCCACTCTGCTTCCTGTCTGCCAACCAGTTCTCCATCCACATCAATGCATTACCCCTAATACCATGAGCTTTAATTTAACTGCAAGTTTCTTGCATTGTACCTTGTCAAAAGCCTTTTTAAAGTCCAGATACACAACATCCACTGGTTCACCCTTGTCCACTCTACTGGTCACATCCTCAAAGAATTCCAGAAGATTTGTCAAGCATGATTTCCCTTTAGTGAATCCATGATGACTTGGACCTATCCTGTCACTGCTTTCCAAATGCTCAGTTATTACATCCTTAATAATTGACTCCAGCATTTTCCCCACTACTGATGTCAGGCTAACCGGTCTATAATTCCCCATTTTCTCTCTCCCTCCATTTTTAAAAAGTGGGGTTGCATTAACTACTCTCCAATCCACTGGAACTCTTCCAGAGTATATAGAATGCTGGAAAATGATCACCAATGCGTCCACTATTTCTAAGGCCACTTCCTTGAGTACTCTAGGATGTAGAGCATCAGACCGTGGGGTTTTAATCCCAGCAATTTCCCCAATACAATTTCCTGAGTAATAAGGATTTCCTTCAGTTCCTCGTTCATGCTCGACCCTCTGTCCCATAGTATTTCTGGAAGGTTATTTGTGTCCTCCTTAGTGAAGACAGATCCAAAGTATTTGTTCAGCTGGTCTGCCATCTCTTTATGCCCATTATGAATTCACCTGTCAGGGACCTACATTTGTCTTCACCCGTCTTTTTCTCTTCACATATCTGTAGAAGCTTTTGCAGTCAGTTGTTATGTTTTCTGCAGGCCTACTCTCATATTCTGTTTTCCCCTTCTGAATTACACCCTGTGTCCTCCTCTGCTGGATTTTAAATTTCTCCCAGTCCTCAGGTTTGCTGCTTTTTCAGGCCAATTTATTTGCCTCCTCTTTGGCTTTAACACCATCCCTGTTTTCCCTTGTTAGCCATGGATGAGCCACCTTCCTCATTTTACTCTTATACCAGACAGGGATGTACAGTTGTTTTAAGTTCATCCATGTGTTCTTTAAATATCTGCCATTGCCTATCCACTGTCAACCCTTTCAGTATTCTTTGCCAGCTTAACCTAGCCAATGCATGTCTCATACCATCAAAGTTAGCTTTCCTCAAGTTCAGGACCCTAGTCTCAGACTTAACTATGTCACTCTCCACCTTAATGAAGAATTCTACCATATTGTGGTCACTCTTTCCCAAAGGATCTCGTACCACAAGGTTGCTAATTAATCCTGTCTCAGTACACAATACCCAGTCTAGGATGGCCTGCTCTCTAGTTGGTTCCTCGACATATTGGTCAAGAAAACCATCCCTTGTACATTCCAAGAAATTGTCCATCCCATTGATACCAGTTTGGTGAGCCCAATCAATATGCAGATTGAAGTCACCCGTGATAACTGCTGAACCTTTACTGCACGCATCTCTAATTTCCTGCTTGATGCATTCCCCAACCTTACTACTACTGTTTGTACACAACTCCCACTAGCATTTTTTGTCCTTTGGTGTTCCACAGCTCCACCTATACAGATTCCACATTGTCCAGGCTAATGTCCTTACTTACTATTGCATTAATCTCCTCTTTAACCAGTAACGCTACCCCACCCCCTCTCCTTTCCGTCCATCTTTCCTGAATATTGAATACCCCTGGATGTTGAGTTCCTATCCTTGGTCAGCCCAGAGCCAGATTGGATTTGATTTATCATTGTCACATGTATTAGTACAGTAAGCAGTCTCACAACATCAGGTTAAAGTCCAACAGGTTTATTTGGTAGCAAAAGCCACTAGCTTTCAGAGCTACATCCACAACATGTTTTAGTATACAGTGGAAAGTATTGTTTCTTGCACGCTATGCAGACAATGCATACCGTTCATAGAGAAGGAAACGAGAGAGTGCAGAATATAGTGTTACAGTCATAGCTAGGGTGTAGAGAAAGACCAACTTAATGCGAGGTAGGTCCATTCAAAAGTCTGATGGAAGCAGGGAAGAAGCTGTTCTTGAGTCATTTCATATGTGACCTCAGACTTTTGTATCTTTTTCCCAACGAAAGAAGGTGGAAGAGAGTATGTCCGGATTGCGTGACGTCCTTAATTATGCTGGCTGCTTTGCCGAGGCAGCGGGAAGTGTAGACAGAATCAATGGATGGGAGGCTGGTTTATGTAAAGAATTGGGCTACATTCACGATCTTTTGTAGTTTCTTGCAGTCTTGGGCAGAGCAGGAACCATACCAAGCTGTGATACAACCAGAAAGAATGCTTTCTATAGTGCATTTGTAAAAGTTGGTGAGAGTCATAGCTGACATGCCAAATTTCCTTTGTCTTCTGAGAAAGTAGAGGCGTTGGTGAGCTTTCTTAATTATAGTGTTGGCATGGGGGGACCAGCACAGGTTGTTGGTGATCTGGACATCTAAAAACTTGAAGCTTTCGACCATTTCTACTTCATCCCCGCTGATGTAGACAGAAGCATGTTCTCCACTATACTTCCTGAAGTCGTTTTGTCTCCCCGATCCCAATTACACCATATCTGTTAATGATTGACTGCGCAGTTAATTCATCCACCTGACTACAAATGCTCCTTGCATTGAGACTCAGAGCCTTCAGGCTTGTTTTTTTGGCATTTATTGTCCTCTCAGAATTATGATATAATGTGGTCCTTTTCGATTCTTGTCTTTGGTTTCTCTGCCTTCCACTTTTCTCCGTCATGCCTTTTGTTTCTGTCCCCACTTTACTTCCCTCTGATTTCCTGCATCAGTTCCGATCCCCCTGCCATATTAGTTTAAACCCTCCCCAAACAACACTAGCAAACACTCTCCCTAGGACATTAGTTCCAGTCGTGCCCAGGTGCAGACCATTCGATTTGTAGTGGTCTCACCTTCCCCACAACAGGTTCCAATGTCTCAGGAATTTGAGTCCCTCCCTCGTGCATCATACCTCAAGCCACGTATTCATCTTAACTATCCTGACACTGTTACTCTGACTTGCACGTGGCACTGGTAGCAATCCTGAGATCACTACCTTTGAGGTCCTACTTTTTAGTTTAACTCCTAACTCCCTAAATTCAGCTTCTAAGACCTCATCCCATTTTTTACCTATATAGTTGGTGCCTATATGCACCACAACAGCTGGCTGTTCACCCTCCCCCTCCAGAATGCCCTGCAGCCGCTCCGAGACATCCTTGACCCTTGCACCAGGGAAGCAACATACCAGCTTTGGCAAAGGGTCATCTGGACTTTAAACGTCAGCTCTTTTCTCTCCTTACAGATGCTGCCAGAACTGCTGAGATTTTCCAGCATTTTCTCTTAAGGCAACATTTACGTCCGCAGAAACACCTGTCTATTCCCCTTACAATTGAATCCCCTATCACTATACCTCTGTCACTCTTTTTCCTGCTATCTGTTTATTAGAGCCCGCCACGATGCCATGAACCTGGCTGCTGCCACCTTCCCCAACAGTATCCAAAACAGTATATCTGTTTTGGAGGGAAATGACTGCAGGGAACCCCTGCACTGCCTTCCTACTCTTCTGTCTGGTGGTCACCCATTCCCTCTCTCCCTCAGTAATATTTATCTGCAGTGTGACCAACTCCCGGAACGTGCTATGCACGATCTCCTCAGCATCGCGGATTCTCCAAAGTGAATCCATCTGCAGCTCCAGCGCTGTCAAGCTGTCTAACAGGAGCTGCAGCTGGACACACTTCCTGCACGTGAAGGAGCCAGGGGCACCAGAAGGGTCCCTGAATTCCCATATTGCACCAGAGGAGCATGACACAAGTCTGGGATCTCCTGCCATGACTTAACTCTTCAGTTAACTTAACAACAACAACTACAACGCCAAGAAGAAAAAGAAAAGAAAAACTACTTACCAGTTACCTGTTGGCTGCGACTTCACAGTTCAATTTCTTTCTACTTCTCACTTGCCCTCGAGTCTCCCTCGCAGGTCTGCCTCTCCGCTACTCCCAAAGTGAGCACCTCTTTTCCCTCAGCACCAAATTTCCGATACCCTCACTCTGGCTGAATCTCACTCTAGCTGCAGTCTCTCTCCACTAGCAGGCGCAAGCTCACTGGTCATGCGCTTGCTAAAACCACTGCCTTAAATACAGCTGAGGTGAGCTGAGATGACTCACACCAGTTTAAAATTCCTAAGTGTTCACACCTCTTGAGGCCCTAACCACACTTCAGTCAATTGACAGATAACTGCCACTTAGCTACAGGGTTGGTTGCTTGTTAGCACTTACTCTGCCGAGTACCTTTGCATTACAATGCCATGCAAGCATAGACAACATCATATTACACTAACCGGCCTTTAAATCTGCTCATCATCTTTTGTGTTACTGTACTATAGGGAAATGTTCCATGCCGTGACAGTATCCATAATTACTACAAGTACCAGATGAAATTGCACAGTTCACGGGAGTCAGGTCTGGATAGAAATGATGATGGTGCCAGATGTGTTGCTTTAACGATCCACGAAGGAAACCGAGAAGTGAGTGCTGAGAGAATGGATAGCACGGATTCTATAGGTTCTCATGATAGTCTGTCCAGGTAATTGCTTCAGAAATGCTTGTTCCTAACATTTTATTGTTTGTATCCTATTGGAAAATATTTAAATTCAATTCAGTCTGACCGGACCTGAATTTAACTAATGTTCATTAACATTTTTAAAAACTGAATTCATTATAAAGGATCTTGCTTAACTCTATGCACATAATATTCAGGCTATTGTTTTTCATTAAATATGTATATATGACTTGGGCACTGGTCACAGGGATGAATGCTTGTGCCTGAATGCTAAGGCCCAAGATGCATCCTCAAGCCTCATTATCATCTAGCCAGTAAACTATGAACGCTTAGTGATTGCTCATTGGCACAGGGGAATGGAAAATCAGGCTGCTGAAACTTCAGCAACAGTGCTCTAGTAAGTGACTTAAAGGGAACGGTAATGAAAGTGTGTGAGTGAGGAAGAGAATGATCAATTAGGGATGTAGCAGTGTTCTGGTATTCCTGAGCACTGCCCATTCAGGTGTGGCTACCTCAGGGCAAAGAATTCTTGTAGCAGGAGCCTCAAACAGATTTGAGGTTTGGTGTAAATAAACTAACATCTATTTCAGATATAGGCATAACATACAACCATAAGTGACATTACACGATGAAGCAATTCATGGAAACAATTTCTGATTCTGAACCAAAGAGATGGAACCCAATCAGGGAATATCATTCCATTAACAACAACGAAGCATAGAAATTAGAAGTTATGCTTTGCACTTTAGACCAACTTGTTATTGTAATTTACAAGAACGAAGCAAACCAAATCCTGGGATCTTTTCCTGGGAAATATGACTAGTACTAATTCACTAAACAAATGGAAAATAATGCTTCTGACATTCTATACTTTAAGTGATAAGTTTGTATTTCCAGTTGAATTAGAATTGCTGCTATAATGATTTATCTTTGTCCACACTCAAATTCATGGACCAACAGATGTGGGACTGTTGCAAACTGATTTTGGTGTTCCTTTACCAATATGGTGGGAAGTGCACTTGCTTCTAATAAACCTGAATTTCCTACCCTCCATACTGGAGGCTTATGAGGCTATATAATGTCCACAAAGTGGTGGTTGTTGATCTAAATGTCACGGCCTATAGATCTATGATAAGCCTCCTTCTTGAACCACTGCCGTCGATGTGCTGTTGGTCAACCCAAAATGGTGTTAAGGAGGGAGTTCTAGGATTTTGACTCAGCTACAGTAAAGGAACAGTAATTATTCCCAAGTCAGAATGACATTGACTTAGGGCATTTGCAGATGGTGATATTCCCATTTACCTGCTGCCCTCTCCTTGGTGCTCGAGGTTGTGTGTATGGAAGGTACTGTCATGGCAATCTTGGTGAGTTGCTGCAGTGCAACTTGTACATGGTACCCACTGCAGCCATTAGCCTGGATTACATCACCTTCCAGTCGCTAGCCTGATCTTGAGAAGTATATAACGCAGTGGCCTTCGGAAATTGTTAGAATTATTATATTGTCACTAGAAGTGCAATGCTTATGCATGCACTTAAATAGGACAAATGAAACCCTCAGTTCAGCAAAGATTTCAGACCAACAGCTATTTAGTGTAGCCATATAATGGAAGAAAACACTGTAATGTGACAGAAGAACAAGATTTATCAGAGCCTACAAAAAGACCTCAATATCAAAATGACTAGTTTCCAGAGATTCATCATCAAACAGCAACAAAAAGAAGAATACAATTAAGTTACATTGACAACATGGATGAAACACGCACAAATTTTGGTAGGCCCAGCAGCTGAACTGTGAACTGTAAAGGTTCCTAAACAGTTCTAGTGAAATAACAGGACGTGAGAAGACAAGATTCATATCGAATAGTAGTAGACAATAATATTGTAAGCACACCAACTGACAGTTACATTGACTACACCTTCTCACATCCTTCCTCCTCATAAGGATTCAATTTCATTGACTACTCTGTCTCAGTCATATTTATTTTGATGATGAAACCTTCCACAGATATATCTTCTGTTTCCAACAACCAACGATTCCACGCCACAATAGTTGACAGGTCCTTAACTGTATCTGACCTAATTCCTGCACTTATACTTTCATCCCTTCTGCTCCCTCCAGAACCATTCACTTTCCACCCACCAACCTCCACATTAAAAGGATCATACCCCATCATTTCCACCAGCTCCAACACAATGCCACCACCATTGTAATCATTTGTTTTTCCTCTCCCTTCCCCTTTCAAAAGCCTAAAGCCCATATTTTTCTTTCTTCAGTTCTAAAGACTCGAAATATTAATTCTGTTTTTCTCCCCAGAAATACTATTGAGTATTTCAACTACTTGCCTATATTTCAAAAAATATTCATAGTTTTGGTTCTAGCTTAACTGATAAATTATACTTTATAATAACTAAAGATTAAGGCCAGGATTCACCAAGACCACTAGCCCCTAACAGGAATCCTAACGGCCTGTTGAATCAGGCGACCCTGAGCAGGTAGGAACCCAATAAATATGCAAAGCCCTTCATTTTAATGTCATTAGCGGGCTGGAAGCCCGATTCTCCATCTTCCCACAATGCACCCACCTCCCCAGCCAGAAAACTGTGAGCATTATTTGGTGCAGGCCCTAAAAAGCGGGGACATTGCACCATGGAATCCAAGGGGGATCAAGAAGGTAAGTGCCCTTCTAAACATTGTGTGGGCTGCACAGGGGGTTGTGCAAATCAACTGGGGGTTGGGAGGTTTGTTTCATCCTGGTGCAAAGGGGTGACTTCGGGGGAACCCCCAGGATGGAAGTGCTTTGGCTGAACTTCTTCATGGTGCAGTTAAACAATAGCAATGCACTCAATCCAGTATGTTTCCTACAACAATCGATTCACAATGTGGCATTGCCCTTGCTTCATCTAATGAGCTACAGTTGTCGTCTCTTCTCTCTCAACTCCTTTCACTCACCGGGTATATCACTTTCACAAAGGCTCTCCCTCTTTCAGGTTTCACTGAGCCCAAGCTGCTGGCACATCTTTTTGATCTTTCTTCATTGACAGCCCCAGCAGATGAGGAAGGGTATGGCCAAGGATTGAATGTCCCAATAGCAGATGAAAACTGTGTTGCCAGACAGCCCATGTCAAATCAAAAATTTCATTGTTCATACCATCAGTCAGTGTTCCATGACGGCGTATGCACTCTCGCTTTGTCCTGCAGCTGCTCACTGCCTCATCTTTTTCCCACTGGATCACGTTAATAATATTGGGCCGTTCCTACAGATCACACCAGCAGTTTGACAGGACTCTCATTTTATCCATTGGCTACATCATTGTATGGTGTGAAGCTTCCAGCAAAAGTACACATATCTGAGTTTCACTAAGCTAAAGTCAGTTCACCTTTTTCAGAAGGAACCACATACCTGCCCAAAATTTTCATCAGCACCACACAAACAGTTGCCACAGCTCATCCAAGAAGGCACAAGGGTCTCCCTCATTGAAGGACTGTAATGTCAACTCTCTGTCCTGGAAGGGGCCGAGGGTAAGGGTTGGTTGGGTGGTTAGTGGTCTGCCACTCGAGCTGAAAATGCCAGCTCATACTATGGCTGTGCAGCTGTTTGGAATGTGGCAACTACCCAGGAAGAAGGTGATGTGATGGTCATTCCGGATCATACACCTGCTATGCTTCTTTGTCCCTAAGAGCAACTGTGCCTCTCACACTCCTGCTTGCCTAGAGCCTCCTATCAACTGTTCATCAACATCGCTAGATCAGCTAGTATCCCAGGCACTAAATCTAAGTCTGGGTTAGTCACAGGCAGGGCCATGAGGCTCTTGGCCATGGGGCCACTAAGGAGTGCGCACTTGTACCAGAACATGATGTGCTCCATAACTGGTAAGGTGAAGCAAGGGAGCAACCAGACCAAAGGCTGTGATCGAATATGAGGGGCCATGATGCAAGCTAGATAGTGTGGGCAAAAGCTCCTCAAACCTGCATTGGGCAGCGGGAATGGTGAGGGTTGATCATCCTTCATATGCTGGATCACGATGGGATTAGGGAGGACCGTCTGGTTCACTAATGTCCTTTCGGCAAAAAAATCTGCCGTCCTTACCTGGTCTCCAGAGCCACAGCAATGTGGTTGACTCTCAACTGCCCGCGGGTAATTAGGGATGGGCAATAAATGCTGACTAGACAACGATGCCCATGTCCCACAAATGAATAAAAGAAACCTTGAGGGGTAAAGGATGGATGAACTTGCTGACAGGCTCTCGCTCTCGCTCGTTCGCTCCCTCGCTCTCTCTCTTTCTCTCTCTCTTTCTCTCGCTTGCGCTCTCTCTCGTGCTCTCTCTCTCTCCTTTACAACTCTTCACAGATTGAAGATGAATATTGGTCTAGAGCCAGCCTAGCTAGCATTTTTCCTCCTGAGGCGGCAAGAGTGCTAGGGCCAACCCAGGCTCTACCCAGCGCCACATGAGCCAGCACCCAAACATCAGGAGGCTGCCACAGAGGCTCAAGTAGTGCCTGACTATCAGGCTGAGGAGGGGGAAAGAAGACATTGATTCTGTAGGCCATGTGTCTACAGGGGAGCTGGTCTTCTCACGAGCTGGTGGACAACATGTGCTGCTGAAGACTGCGCCTTCATTGGGACGCTGTGCAGCACCTTTGCCAGGTTTTCACACAGCTGTCACCAAGAGGAGGTGGAGGATATTATCCCCAGTGACCGTGAGAGTGACCACTGCCCTGAACTTCCTCGCCACAGGGTCTTTACAGGTCGCGAGTGGGAACCTATGCAGAATATTGCAATCAGGTGCAACCGGGAGGTGACAGATGCCCTGTATGCCTGGGTATCGGATTACATCACCTTACATCAGGACCAAGCCCACCCCCATGCCCAGGCAGTAGGATTTGGTGCCATTGGCAGGATGCCTCAGTTCCAGGGGTAATCGATGGTACCTATGTCACCCTGCGAGCTCCGTCGCATCATTGAGTGCCTTTCCTAAAAAGGGAAGTGTTCCACTCCCTTAACATCCAGCTGGTGTGCAACCACTAGCTGAACATCATGAATGTATGTGTGTGCTACCCTGAGAGCATGCATGATGCCTAAAACCTGGGGCACTCCTGGGGCCCTGGTGGGGGGATTGGAAGTGAGGTTCAGCCTTTTTCAGTGCTGCATACCTCTATGGCTCTATGGCCACAATTCACCCAAATTGGCATTAAATGTCCAGGCCAGTGGGAGCTTAAGTACGCCGGGAAAGCTGACTGCAGAGCATTTGGGCACCACCATTGCACAGGGTGCCCTGGTATCCTACTGAAGTTGGAGACCTCCTCACTTGCATAGCACTCCCCTTGTATAGAGCCCCCCCTTGCAGAGCTCACTCTTTGCATAGCCCCCACCCGCACGGCCCCCTCTCTTGCAGAGCTCCCCGCCATGCATAGCTCCCCCTGCATGACCCCCCCCCCCCCCACCTTGCACAACAACCCCCTGCAGGCCAACCCCCTGCCACTATGCACACTACCCTTTTGTCATAGCCCCACCTCCACTCAGGCACCACCCCCCACTCAGCCCCCCACCTCCTTGGCACTGTCCCTGGTACACTTATAGTGCCCAACCAGGCACTGCCAGGATGTCAACTGGGCACTGACTGGTGGACACTACCAGGCTGGCACTGTCCAGTCATGCCCCTGACCACCAGGGGCTTGAATAGCATTCGATCCCCCCCAAAATAGCTATGGCGCCTGGTCCCCGCTACTGCAGAGCAGTCGTGATTCTCACTGCGTGACGTCTCATCAGTGAGGGGGAAGATTCTGGAAGGTGGGAAGAAGCCGTGCGGGAGCAGGTAACTGCTTTTAAGTTAGATTACCTTTATTTAATAGGCTTCGCGCCCTTTGTGGTAGCAAAATAGGGTGCAAATCAATTTTTTATCCTCACTCGATATCTTCCCAGCTTGCCACACTGAATGGCTGGCGTGGTGAGCCGGTAAGATCACGCCCTATAACTTAACATTCAACCCAGGCAGAAATCCAATATTAACACACAATACAGTGGATGCTGGAAATCTAAAAAATCTTGGGCCGATCATTTAAGATTGAGATGAGGAGAAATTACTCACTCAAAGTGTTGTGAATCTTTGGGAGATCTCTACCCCAGATGTTTACAGATGCTCCTTCATTGGATTTGTTTAAGGCTGGGGGAAAGCAATTTTTTGGTCTCTCAGGGAATCAAGGGACAGAGGGAGTGGGCAGAACTGCTGCTGGATGACTGCAGGTTCCCTTAGAAAGAATTTAACACCTTAGATAGAATTTTGCATGGTCCCACATTACCAGCTTGGTTTTATATGAAGGAGGTTGCTTATTAGAAAATCACAAGTAAATTTCCCAATACCTGTCATTCATTAATGTAAAATTGCACACACACAACTTTCAAATAAGTTTCACCCTGCCAATGAAGCCCCACCAGTATGGTACTGCCATGGGAAATTACTCCTTTATTCTTCTACAAAATATTCCCTATTTCAATCATTTTACTTTAGAAAACAGTGCAGTTTATTTTCAAATTTAATTCTGTCAGTTAATAATCTATGTTCTTGTGGTTTTTTAATTTAGCTAGTGCTTATTATTTGGTTTAATAATTTTTCTTACAGATAGATGCTGAACAGCTCTTTCATTTCAGAATACCTCTTTCTGAGCAGAGAGGAACATAGCATGACATACCCCAGTCACATTGTATTAGTTTATATATAGATTGGTTTATTATATTTGGATTGGTTTTTAGCGTTTTTAATAAGGTGGGGGGGGGGGGGTACAAACTTTTCCAATACTAATCTAAAATATATAGAGCAGGATTCTCCAATCTCGTTGGCACCACTCCCTCTGACAGTGCGAACAGAGAATTTGGCACACAGCCAAAACTCCGTTTACTGCAGCAGCACCGGAGAATCCCAACCACTGGCGAGGTCGGAGGTTTCTGGTGATAATGTTTATTATATCCTGCAGTTTTTCATCTCTCAAGAGATACATTTAGGCTGAGATTTTCTGACCCCACCATAGTGGGACCCTCTGCGAGGGATGCAGCGAGCCAGCCAAAGTCCATTGACAATCGGTGGGACCAAAATATCCCGACAGCGGGCAGGGCCAGAAAATTCCGCCCTTAGTTTCTTTGCATTTTTACCATCTAAAATATAAGTCATAGTAATGGCCTCATTATATCTTTTTAGATTTTAGTGTATAGTTGAGAATTGCTGATCAGTGAAAGACAATTGCTGCTATCTTATTCACTGCTAGTACTTTGTTGATTCTTTGAGATTTGCCTGTACATTTAGTTTGGCAAATGCTTAAAATATTAAAAATAAAACCCACTTTTTAATTTGACATTGCAGTTGAGAGAAGCTGAATAATTTCCCCATTGATGACATTAACAAGCAAATACCAGCTGTTACCTAACTTACTGTTATTTTTATTAAACATTTATTTTAAGGGAAAGGATCCCTTAAACCAAAGGTAAACAAAGTGAACAGTCTTTTCCATGAAACTCCTTTTGTTTAGGTGTACCTTTTCCTTTTCAAATTGTTGCAGAGGACAATACAGCCCTAAGATATGGGTGCATCAACAGAATCTTGGAGATTCTTTTAAATCTTTTGTGCATGCAGCTGTTTTGTGCACTTTTGTCTAATTTCTATGTCATTTTAATTTTTTGTACTGCTAGCTGCTACACTGAAGCTACCATGCTGTACTCACGGCAGTCAACTCTAGATGATATAGATGATATTCCTAAAACAAGTGAGCGTGCTCGACCTAGGCTTCGTAAAATGTACAGCGTTGATATGTCCTCCTCATCGGTTGAAAGTTGCAGTATAGTGTCAAGGTGCCTTATTCATGCATGCTTAATTTCAATAATTAATCAAATATATTTATTATATACATATATAATATATATATATGTTTGCATAATGTATGCTGGCATGATCCCTCGTTTGAAATACAGGTTTCTACTTTGCAAAATGTCACAAGACTACAAGTTATTCAATGCTGGATAATAAACTTAATTTTAGAAAATGGTTATCAGTGATGCTAAAGCAATGTGCTCAAATCCCACGTCATTCAGCTCTACATAAACCTTTCTGTATATGCTACTTAATCTGCTGACTACACTTAGAATTGCAGAGAATTACATAAGAGTCTAGATTCTACCCAACTGGCCAATGTCAGTGTTCATACAACATGTAAGCCCCCTCCTACTCGAATTCCCTCTTCCCAACCTGCCCCCGTATTCCTCTATTCGTTTCAACTCAAATATACATCAAATGTTCCATCAAATACACCAATACTAATTGCTTCAACCACTTCATATGGTGATGAGTTCCACATTCTTGTGTGAAGAATGTCTTCCTGCATTCGTTATTTGATGATATTGACTATCTTATATGTATGCCCTCTGGTCCTGGACTTCCCCAGAAGTTGGAACAATTTCTCCATATCCACAATATGAAACCCTTTCAGTATTTTAAATAGCGTATCGGGTCTCCTCTCAGTCTTTTTTACAGAGAAAAGGGTACCTGCTCAATCTTTCCTGATAGGTGCATCCTCCCAATTCTGGTATCACCTTATATATCCTTTTTATCTTCACTTTCTCCAATGTTTTAATATCTATTAACATTGAGACTAGAACTGCACACTATGGCCAGAATTTTCCGGCTGTTCATGCCCTGTGCTGCTGCAAGTGAGGACGGAGAATTTGGCACTCAGCTAAATCTCCGTTCACTGAAGCAGGACCAGAGAATCCCGCTGGCGTGAACAGTTGGAAAATTCCAGCCGGTAACTCCAAGTGTGGTCGAACAAAACATCCACATGAATGTAACGTTTTACCACTTGTCTACGTTGTAGACTGTGAATTTGTACCAGCAGATATTTATAGTAAAGATTCTAGAAAATGTTGCATAAAATATTTAAAACAAGGGTAACTTTTTTAGGCCACTGTAAATGCTTTTAATTATGTGCGGGTTTAGATTGTTTTCTGCAACATCTTAGTTGGTGTGAGAATGTGCATGATTCCAATAACTAACTTCCAAAGACCCTCAAACATGAGTATATTGTAGTCTCAGAATAAAATGAATATTAAACAACTTACAATAACATACTTCCCCAACAGTGCTAATAATGGCTATGTTCTATAAAGACTCTGTGACATGGTGGCACAGTGGTTAGCACTGCTGCCTCACAGCTCCAGGGACACGGGTTCGATTCCTGGCGTGGGTCACTGTCTGTGTGGAGTTTGCATGTTCTCCCTGTGTCTACGTGGGTTTCCTCCGGGTGCTCCGGTTTCCTTCCTCAGTCCAAAAATGTGTGGGTTAGGTGCATTGGCCATGCTAAATTGCCCCTCATTGTCCCAGGATGCATAGGTTAGAGGGATTAGCGGGGTAAATACATGGTGTTATGGGGATAGGGCCTAAGTGGAATTGTTGTCGATGCAGACTCGATGGGCTGAATGGCCTCCTTCTGCACTGTAGGGTTTCTATGATTCTATGACTCCTGCTTGAATACACACTTGAACAGTTGAACTAGAATCTATAGAATAGCGATTTGCATGCATATTTTCTTGACCATTTCTGTTTTGGTTTTGTACTATGAGAAGATAATTTTGTACTATGATACGATAGTTACAAGTTTGAGGGAGAGGAAAAGAACTTCTTCCCCTTTCATTTCTTAAGTAACTAATGTGCACTTTGTAGTTTAACACTAAGGTGTGCAAAAAAGGTAGGTATAAAATTCTGTCTCTGACCTGGTCTGAATTAATTGATCTAAATGAGGCTGTGGTGGAGATACTGCAGATGATTGTTGTGCCTTGTGAATGGAGGAAACCAATAAGGGCTTTTTATTCTGCTTGCTGCCTGATGAAAGTGTGTGCATGTTGGGTGAGGACTGATTTGGACCCATTGTGATGTCTTTAATTATTAAGTAACCTTCTGACATTAATGCCTAAGTTTACATGTCAAAAATGGTTGCTTTGGCATGGAACTGGAGGGCTACCAGTTCCAAAGAATTTGTGCAATATGGTGAACTATTCCCCATCAAGGGAAAAGGAAGCAAAAAAAAATTTCCGATGAATAGAGTGCAACACAAATTGGATTACAATAATATATGTACAATATTATCTTTACCTTTTTGTTATATTTCCACATTTTAATCACATCAATACTATTTGACACACAAGTTTGGGCCCATGTATAAATAGGTTTGCAATATCAGCATGTGGGTTAAATATGCGCATGAAACTGGTGCCAAATAAACAAACAATCTTTTCCTAGTCAAAGCTATCAAAATCCGTTGCAATTTCATGCTTAAACAATAATGGAAATTTCAAAACTTTTGAATGGGAAAAGGTTAAAAATCTAAAATATTTTTGAAAGGAAAATAATTGGATCCAAACTGAATCTTATAAAAGTGAATGTTTATTTTTCTTAGTGAGCCAACACAATGCACAATGTTGTATTCACGTCAAGGGACCACGGATACAATTGAAGAAGTGGAAGACGAGCAGGATGAAGAAGCAACAATTCCTGTGTGCACAGCAGATATCATGACTGAGGAAGTTCCTCCCTCATATAGCAACGCTGTTAGCCTTGATCGCATATCCTTTAGTTCAGATTCAGCTGGTGAAAAACACCTCATGGCACTGACCCCAGATAGCAGAATAGATATACTGGAAGATGCTATATTTCCAAACTTGAGTCATGAACTAACAGCCAGTGAACTACTTCTTAACAAGTAAGGTGAAAATTCAGATACATATCTGTTTTTGTTTAATTGAGGTAGTACATATCTTTAATGTGATTCCAATATCTTACATTACAGAATGTTTTATGACGAAGAGTTAGAAGATTCAGAAAACTTCTACAAAGCGCAGCCCCGAGCTCTGCTTCTATTCTTTGCTCTATATAATACCTTGGTAGCTCGTTCAGAAATGTTATGTTTCTTTGTTATTATACTGAACCACATGGTTTCAGCTTCAATGATTACACTGGTACTACCTATCCTCATCTTCCTCTGGGCTATGCTATCTGTACCTAGGCCAAGCAAACGCTTCTGGATGACAGCCATTGTGTATACAGAGGTATGTGTAATTTTTGGAGTTTGATGAACTTATTTTACAATTATTGTGACTAAGCGTAGCTCTACAATATTGAAAGAACCATGGAAAAGTTGCCAATTCAATTTACTGAAATGAAAATGTAAAGCATAATGTAATTTATTTATAAATCTTTGAAATATCAAATTAAAGCGCAAATGTGTGGGGTTAGAGGCAGGATGGGGTTGGAAAGAGGAATTGAAAATAATCTCAAATGGAGTGCAGCATGCAGTTTTTGGGGGGGGGGGGGGAGATCTTACCAAAAGCATTCTCAGTCCTGAATGAGCGTGAAAACGGGAGAAATTCACGCCGCTTTTATGGGCGACTTAAAAGTTGAATTTTACTTGACTTAGACAAAAATATCTTTACAAACCAGTTTCGTGGCAGAAGGGGGATTGGACATGGCCAAGATTGCCTGAAAGCTGGCTGATAACAGCAGAGGGCACAATTGCGCATGCTCAGATCTCTGTGCTCTGAATCTTCCACAAATGGCCACCCCCCATCTGGCCACATGCCCCTCAGTTGGCCACGTGCCCCTCAGGCCCAACCCCTGCCACAACCCGGGTGCCAGACTGGCAGTGCCAGGGTGCCCAGTGGGCACTACCAGCGTGCCAGATTGGCACTGTGTGCCAGGCTGGCAGTGCCAACCTGAGCACTGCCCAAGAGGCACCCCCTACCGCCAACCTCCCAGGGGGGCCTCAATGGCCTCTTGTTCTACTGCAAGGCCAGCGCATCTGATCCCTGTTGATGGAGACCATGAATGATCCTCGCCAGAGAGAACCTTCCCTCGCAAGGCCACAAATGCAAGTGAGCCCGGATGATTTCGTCCTGGGCTTGCTAATTCTATTCAAATTATGTTTTAAATATATTTAAATATTGTAATCAGCCTCGCACCAGATATCCAGTGCTGGTAAGATCACCAGAGGTGAGAAATCGGGCGCTGATTCCTGATTCCTGAAACCTGATTCTTTGGCTCTTGTGATCTTACCTGCTCGCCCCGTCCATTGGCAGGTGGAGTGCAATGGTAAGATCACCCCCATAGTGATAATGGTACTACTAAATGCACCTATTGTTTTGGCTCAGTTAGCCTTACTTTTGTCTCTGATACACAATTCCAAATAGAATTCCATGAATTGAATACTTCATCCAGCCTGAAACAACAGTGTGAATGCATTGGTGAAGATAATACCATTCGACCATCCAAAGATGTGCAGGTTGTTTGACCATGTTAAATTGCCCCTTAGTGTCCCAGGATGTGTAAATTCGGGGGATTATCAGGGTAAATACATAGGGTTGCAGGGAGAAGGCCTGGGTGGGATTGCTGTCAGTGCAGACTCGATGGGCTGAATGGTCTGCTTCTGCACTGTAGGGCTCTATGATTCTCTGACCGTATCTGCTGTTTGTGCGCCCTTGCTGTTGTGCTTTCCTACAAAAGCATATTTGACTATACTTCAAAAATAAATCCATTGGTCTCATTTTTAATTCCTTATGGGTGCAAAAGGTTATTTGAAATGGAAGAGATTTCTTAAATAATTATTTACATGAACCAATTCTATCTTGTCTCTAATGGGCACAAAGTTCTATGGCCTCATGCATGTATCAAATTGGATGAGTTAGTATCAAAATGTACCTGGACCTGCCAAAACTTCCAAGAACGTTTAAGATGTCTGGCCAGATGCAAAATTGAGAAATTACTTTTAAAATTTTCACCCACACATTTGTTTTAATTTGATATTTCAAAGCTTTGTAAATAAATGACATTTTACTTTCCATTCTCATTTCAGTAAATTGAATATGCAACTTTTCCATGGTTCTTTCAATATTGTAGATTGAAATCTATATTCAAATTATTATTTTAAAGATATTTTGTTAAGAATTTGTTTTGATCAAATTTGCATGCAGAATGTGAGCTTCAACTGTATTTAATGCCATTTTAATAAAAGCTATTGAAATTCACATAGGCATAAGCATAAGAGCAAAGATGTGATAGATTTGGACAGGGCTACAGTTAGAGTACTCCAAGTTTTAGGCACCTGTTAGAGAAAAACAATTAAAGCCATAGATTGCATATAGTATAGATTAACCAAGATAATATCAGGTAGAAGAGACCATAATTAGGAGAAGATACTTAAAATACATTGGAATAGTCAAGGCTAAATGGAAATTTAGTAGTTTTTTTAAAAAAACAGTGTAGTTTTATTTAGTCAATTGGTGAATTAGTCACGAGTTCATCAATAAAAATTGCCACTCCGAGAGTCAGAAGTAAAGTTAGTAGACAGTTAATTTCACAGAAATCTGTAACCAGATAGAATGCTTTACCAAAAAGAGTAGTTCAGGTAGAGATGATTATTCTTTCAAGAGAAGAAAAAACATTTGAAGCAAAGGAATTTGAGAATAGAGCATGATAGTGAGATTCATTTTACGTTGTTCTTGCAAAGAGCCAGCTCAGATGTGTTAGGCTGAATAGCCTCTTTCTGTACCTTCAGCTTCAATGGCTCTATGGAAAACAATTTCATATCCTTTGGGTAATTTAACCAGACTTCTGGGAGGCGATTTTCCGACCTCACTGCCCCTGGAAGAGATCAGGCATGATGGCCACGTGGCGGGGATCAAATCCATTGAAGTCTTTGGGCAGTGCCTACCAGGCACCCCAGCAATGGTCACCAGGGCCAGTTGGGCTAAGGGAGTGGGACCTTAGTGGGGCTATGGTGGAGGTGCTATGTAGGGGGGCCGTGCAGGGGGTGCTGTGCAAGAGGTTGTGCAAGGATGGAGTGTAAAGGGAATCATTCAGGGGTGGAGCATTAAGGGGGTTATGATAGGGGGCATATTGGGAGTCATGATGGGGGGGCATGTCAGGGACTAGGCAGGGCGAACACACTGAGTGGGCCCCAATGCTCCGATGCTGGTGACCCATGTTAGGAAGGAGGTGGAGGAACACTGATGAGGTGAGGGGTCCCGATGTCCTTAGGGGGAAGGAGAGGATGCACTGTGAGATCAGGATGCCCTTGAGAAATGGCACCCAAGTGCTCTGAAACTGGGCTCACTATTGTGTTCAGGCCCTACTCCTTCCCCAAGTAACTCGCCATTCTCCCAAAAAATGGCCAAGTGGGATGATTGTGGTGCGGAGTGCGCCTGGGAGACTGGCGCGGATTACTCTGTTAATCCCACTCGTTCTACACTTCATAAGATCGCACCACTAGTTTTTTTTCAAAATTCCGCCCATTTATGTACAAGACATTTATGTTCAATACAAGCAAACCTTCCTTTCCTGATTAATTTAGTTCTTCTAAAGTAAACTCTTAACTGTGAATGCCTGGAATACAGACTTGTAATCAGTTATTAAAAGAAAATTCTGGTCCTTTCCCGTACTTCCCAGTGTACTAGTATTTTTTAAATTTCCTTGAATTAGGCTAACTGATGAAACAAATGTGACTGCTACACAAAACTATGGTGTTTCATCTTTCTACAGGTAACAATTGTGATCAAGTACTTTTTCCAGTTTGGATTTTTCCCGTGGAATGAAAATTTGAATCTCAATCGAGAAAAACCTGAATTTCCCCCAAATATAATTGGTATTGAAAAGAAGGAAGGCTATGTGCATTATGACCTTATACAGCTGCTTGCACTGTTCTTTCACCGGTCCATTTTGAAGGTAATAGGCTGTCATTTCCCTTCTTGAAGGAAAAGTATGCTGTCATTCCAGCATCTCTATGCATTCTTGTACAGATGATTGGAATAGTAGATGTACATGTCAACATAATATAATATGAAGAAAAAGTAGGAAGAGCACATAGTTGCTGAAGGATTATAAGTATAGCATTAACCAATCTATTATCTCAGATTTTATCAGCCTACTCTGTAGTTTTAGAATTGTTTGTTCTGATTTCAGCATGTGTAATTTCTGTAAAGCAGGCTTATCCAAGCTTTTTGTATGATGGGGGGGGGGGGGGGGGGGCTACTTTCAGGAAAGTAGGGTTTGGCACAACATTAAACCTGAATTTCAAACAAAAAGCTGATGTATGAAAAGAAACAACTTGCTGAGCATAAAAAAGTGAAAATAATAAATTAATCATTTAAAAAATAAGTGATAAATAAAGATGACCATTAGAGTGTTGATGTGTGGAAGCGAGGATTAATGAGAACCCCGAGATTGGGAGCGAGTCAGACATGAACTCTCCTTTTCTTCTCACCTCTCTCGCTCACACACTTTGAACAATTGCTCCAGGGGCCCAAGGGCTGCAGGTTGGATAAGCCTGATGTAAAGGATGCTTCTCCCCAAACCACAAACCCGACATGGAAGTTAAATGCAAGCATGTACGTGTCCACACATTAATGCTAGGTTTCTGCTTTGAACATTATCAATGATAAACCACTGCTGGTTAATTGATGACAAGGAGTATCCACTGAAGAGGAGATTGATGACACCTGTCAGGTGCTTGAGGACAGAGGCAGAGGAGAGATACAACTGCCATGTATTCACAAGTGCAGTGGTAGTGAGGACCATTGGGCTGCTGAAGATAAGGTTCTGATGCCTGGACCAATCTGGGAGTGCCCTGCAGTATTCACCGGAGTGAGTGATACTCATCATAGTTGTCTGCTGCAGTCTTCATAATCTTGCTCTCTCCAGGGGTGAACCTTGGACCAGGAGGGCAATGTGGCTGATGCATCTAGATCAGATGTCGACTTGGATGCAAATCCTAGGCAGCCAGAAGAGAGGCATCAGGGATGCGGGTGGGGGGGTGGGAGGGGGCACAGGGGGAGGGGTGTCACAAAGGAGACCCTCATTCAGCACTTTTTCAGGGAGCCTATCCTGTCCTCTGACAGAGTCCATGGGCATCACCCCAATCTCAAACAACTCACAGTGAACCACTCCATGAGCCCAAATGCCTGGCTAATGAAGGTTTATACCCTGGATATCTATCCATAGCCATTTATGAGAATGAAACTGCTCAAGCACACAGGACGCTGATGGTTTGTGACCAATAAGAATTTAATGATGACAACAATCATATAACACAGTGTGCAGCTGGATAATCTATAGAAAACAGGGAGAGGGAAGGAATTTAAAAGTACCCTGTGCAAATCCCTGGTTGTGCTCCTTGTAACTTACGTTTACATTTATGGTGCTATGTCTAAGTTACCAGCTTGTGGTGGTACAGAGGTCACTCGGCATACTCACTAACTGTTCATCCACATAAGCAGTCATTGTTTATATCAACATGTTATTTTCCCTTGATTGTGAAATTTTACTTAACTTTCTAAAAGTTTTACATAGATTTCCTGGTCCTTACACCGGTAGCATGGTGGCACAGTGGTTAGCAATGCTGCCTCATAGCGCCAGGGATCCGGGTTTGATTCCCGGCTTGGATCACTGTCTTAGCGGAGTCTGCACATTCTCTCCGTGTCTGCGTGGGTTTCCTCCAGGTGCTCCAGTTTCCTCCCACAGTCTGAAAGACATGCTGGTTAGGTGTATTGGCCATGCTAAATTCCCCCTCCGTGTACCCGAACAGGCGCCGGAGTGTGGTGACTCGGGGATTTTCACAGTAACTTCATTGCGGTGTTAATGTAAGCCTACTTGTGACACTAATAAAATAAACTTTAAACTTTTGATGAGACAGTTAACCTATAGAGGGATCCCTTACTTACCCATATTCACTATTTGCCATAAGAAATAATTGTAATAAACTACATTCATTATTTTGCTCTAACACAACATAAGGGAAGGCAGGGATGTGTGGTATTGTCGCTGGACTAGTAATCCAAAATTAGAGTCTCACCATGGCAACTGGTGAAATCTGAATTCAATAAAAGTTGGAAAAAAAAGTCTAATAATGTCCATGAAGCCACTGTCAATGGTCGTAAAACCCATTTGGTTCACTAATGCCCTTGAGGGAAGGAAATTTCCCATCCTTAACTGGACTAGCCAACATGTGACTCCAGATACACAGCAATGTGGTTAAATGCCCTCAGGGATGGGCAATAAATGCTGGCCCAGCCAGTGACACCCACATCCCTGGAAGAGATAAAAGAAATCGTCTCAGTTGCATTGAAGTGTCTCAAAGAGAGTTACATAACTAAAGTCATAGAATCCTTGCAGTGCAGAAGGTGGCCAGTTGGCCCATCGAGTCTGCACCGACTCTCCGACAGAGTTTCTCACCAGGCACACTCCGTCCTATCCCCATAATCCCGTGCATTTACCATGGATAATCCATTTAACCTACACATCTTGGGACAATTTAGTGCAATTTAGCATGGCAAATCCACCTAACCTGTACATAGAACATAGAACATAGAAAGCCACAGCACAAACAGGCCCTTCGGCCCACAAGTTGCGCCGATCACATCCCCACCTCTAGGCCTATCTATAGCCCTCAATCCCATTAAATCCCATGTACTCATCCAGAAGTCTCTTAAAAGACCCCAACGAGTTTGCCTCCACCACCACCGACGTCAGCCGATTCCACTCACCCATCACCCTCTGAGTGAAAAACTTACCCCTGACATCTCCTCTGTACCTACCCCCCAGCACCTTAAACCTGTGTCCTCTCGTAGCAACCATTTCAGCCCTTGGAAATAGCCTCTGAGAGTCTACCCTATCCAGACCTCTCAACATCTTGTAAACCTCTATCAGGTCACCTCTCATCCTTCGTCTCTCCAGGGAGAAGAGACCAAGCTCCCTCAACCTATCCTCATAAGGCATGCCCCCCAATCCAGGCAACATCCTTGTAAATCTCCTCTGCACCCTTTCAATGGCTTCAACATCTTTCCTGTAATGAGGTGACCAGAACTGCGCGCAGTACTCCAAGTGGGGTCTAACCAGGGTCCTATAAAGCTGCAGCATTATCTCCCGACTCCTAAACTCAATCCCTCGATTAATGAAGGCCAGTACGCCATCTTTAAAGAGGCAACCTGAGCCTGCCTACTGGGCACTAGTCAATGCCAAAGGAGTGGGGCCACAGCCTACTGGGGGGCAGAGCCTTTAGGGCTGGGAGACGATCGGTGGGGTGGGGGGGGGAACATGCTGCCACTCTGCAAGAGGACTGGTGAGAGAGGGAGGGAGTAAGGGCTATCGGGACTGGCCATCGGGGGTGCGGAGTAGGGGGGGTTGGGGCTGGCTGTGGGGCGGAGACATGGGGCTGGCCTGGGGAGGTCTGGGGGGCAATCAGTTGAGCAGCTGGGGGTAGGTCGGAAGGCCAGCAATCAGGGGTGGCGGTGCTGGCCAGCAATCGGGAAGGCCGGCAATGGGGGCCACTGCGCATGCACTGATCTTCACTCTGACAGATCGGCACAGTGGCCCACTCAGCATTATGCTGCCAGTCTCTCAGGGAGGAATAGACCCTGCTCATTGCTTACCAGAGGGAATCACACTGAGGCACTCTGCAATGCAGTGTGTCGAAGAGTCGCTTTAGTAATAATGCTAAAAACAAAGCGGGAAGTACTCCCGTTTTCCCCCACATTGGAAACTTTTTTGGGAGAATCGCAGTCCACACACCTGTGTCATTTGCCTGACAAATTCAATCAATTCATTTTGTTACTGCCCTTCAGCTGAAGCACTGAACCTGAGGTCTTTTCATTTGATTTGTCACTTGTGGATTATTCATGAGCAGAAAATAAAATATTGTGGTTCATTATTGTTCTGGCTGCAACAACATACTTCAATTTTAAAAATTTTATTTTAGTGTCACGGTTTATGGGATGAAGATGATAAGAATGAAAATGCTTCCGCAAAAGATGACATGGAAGAAGATAATCTGAATGAATCTCAGAGAAATAACTCTCTAGGTTCTTTAAAGTCAATTAATTTGCAAGCATCTATGGATTCCATACATGTTCATTTTCCAGAACAGACAACAGCCAGAAGATTAAGCTCAACAGGTTCACAGATCTCAAATCGATCATCACATAAGTCACAAAGAGGTAAGATTTTGAGATAATTGAAGCATGAGAAAAGATGTATGAAGTTTTGAGAGTGCTAAAACATCTTAATAGTTGGAAAAAATCTAAAAATGACTATCTTGTGATTTTTTGCTGCTGTGCAAAACTATGTGAATGCATCCTGTTAAGAAGCATATCACTGAATAGTGAGGACAACATTAATTAATACAGTGAATTTCCAATATTGTTACTTTTAGCTTATTTATCAACAAATGTGACAGTTGCAGAGGACTCAATGTAGTAACACTCGATGAGGTTTTCACCAATATAATTGAAGAAACTTTCAAATTAAATTGATTGAAATAGAAACACTGTTTAAAAAAAAAATCCAGTGATTAATTTCATTGTCTCATATTGTCAAAGGCATAAAACTTTTGTTAATTGAGTTCAGTTTAACTGGGTCATTTTATACTTCTGCAAAGTAACAATAACAGAAAAATTGCATGCAAAATTGGTTGCTGCATTAAGCACAGTATTAAAGGAAGTGGAACTTTGTTTTTAAGGTCAAGTATAATTTTGTTTTAAAAACATTTTTGAAGCTGGCATTACTCTTTAGCAAGTAGTACATTCAGGCAAAATGGGTCTTCTAGCTCTAAGTCTGGCTTAATTTGATCCCGTACCGATTCACAGAGATGTGACAAGTATGGTACTGCATAAGTGTCGACCACATGTTTTTTCTTCTTTCATAAGCTGTGGGCATCACTAACAAGGCCAGCATTTGTTGCTTATCCTTAATTGCCCTGAGAAGGTGGTGATGAGCCACCTTGTTGAACTGCTACAGTCCAGATACACCCTCAGTGCTGTTGACAATGGAGTTCCAAGATTTTGATCCAGTGACAATGCAGGAACGGTGATATAGTTCTACTTCAAGATATTGTATGGTTTGGAGGGGAACTTGCATGTGGTTGTGTTCACATATATCTGCTGCCCTTATCCTTCTAAGTAGTAAGGTCCCGTGTTTGGAAGATGGTGTCAAAGGAGGTTTGGTGAGCATTGCGCACAATTAGCCATTGCTTCCACTGTGAGTTGGTGGTGGAGAGAGTGAATGTTTAGATTTGTGGATGGGATGCAAATCAAGCAAGCTGCTTTATCCTGGATATGCCGAGCTTCTTGAGTTGTTGGAACTGCAATTATTCAGGCAAGTGGAGAGTATTCCATCATTTGCGCCTTGTAGATGGTGGACAGACTTTGGAGAGTCAAACGATGAGTTACTCTCTGCAGATTTCCCAGTCTTTAACCTGCTCTTGTAGCCTCAGTTAATATGACAGGTTCATATACTTTCTGCTCAATGTGGGGCCTGGAAAAATAGTATTCTGCCATTATTTTGAAGGGTGGAGGATAGAGTTGTTATCACTCAAAGACCATTTGGAAAAATAAAACTACTGAGAATGTTCCATTGCTGCTTTTCTAATGATAGTTACTTGAGTCAGCAGACCTTAACGTAGAAACATAGAAAAACTACAGCACGAACAGGCCCTTCGGCCCACAAGTTGTCCCTACCTTCTAGACCTACCTATAACCCTCCATCCTATTAAGCTCCATGTACTCATCCAGGAGTCTCTTAAAAGACCCTATTGAGTTCACCTCCACCACCACTGACGGCAGCCGATTCCACTCGCCCACCACCCTCTGTGTGAAAAACTTACCCCTAACATCTCCCCTGTACCTACCCCCCAGCACCTTAAATCTGTGTCCTCTCGTAGCAGACATTTCCACCCTGGGAAAAAGCCTCCGAGAGTCCACCTGATCTATGCCTCTCAACATCTTATACACCTCTGTAAGGTTTCCTCTCATCCTATGTCTCTCCAAGGAGAAAAGACTGAGCTCCCTCAGCCTATCCTCATAAGGCATGCCACTCAATCCAGGCAACATCCTTGTAAATCTCCTCTGCACCCTTTCAATCTTTTCCACATCCTTCCTATAGTGAGGCGACCAGAACTGAGCACAGTACTCCAAGTGGGGTCTGACGAGGGTCTTATATAGCTGCATCATTATCCCCGGACTCCTAAACTCAATCCCTCGATTGATAAAGGCCAGCACACCATACGCCTTCTTAACCACCTCCTCCACCTGCAGGGCCGATTTCAGAGTCCTATGGACCTGGACCCCAAGGTCCTTCTGATCCTCTACAGTACAAAGAGTCTTTCCCTTTATATTGTACTCCTTCATCCCATTTGACCTACCAAAATGGACCACGACGCATTTATCTGGGTTGAAGTCCATCTGCCACTTGTCCGCCCAGTCTTGCATCCTATCTATGTCCCTCTGTAACTTCTGACATCCCTCCAGACTATCCACAACCCCACCAACCTTCGTGTCGTCGGCAAACTTACCAACCCATCCCTCCACTTCCTCATCCAGGTAATTTATGAAAATGACAAACAGCAAGGGTCCCAGAACAGATCCCTGGGGCACACCACTGGTGACCGACCTCCATTTAGAGAAAGTGGCAGGTCTTTAATTTTTTGTCTCATTTTTCATTATTATTGGGAAACAAAAATTATCCCAAATATAACCACAGTGGATGTATAGGATGGGAAATCTATCTCTGGTAATTATTAAAGATCTGACTCAGTCTTTCTTCTTCAACCCATGGATAATACCTATTGGAAGTTAAGTGCAATTTTCCCACAGTTTTCCATTCAGGAAATGAATGGATAAAGAAATAATCAGCTTGTGCCTGCACCTGAGTGTTGAAGAGGAAATCTTAGGCCATGTATGTTTGATGATCCTGATTCAATTGCTGCTGTCTACAAAATAGTTACATGTCACAGCAAAGGAAGCCCCAATATCACATTTACTTTGAATCCCAGAAAAGACAGAGTGAAAATGGAAGTCTTGCATTTATAGGTGGCCTGTGATGACCTCAAGCCCAAATAATACAGAGAATAGGGGCCGGGGGCAGGTGACTGCCCTCCCAATCCCCAGCAGAAGCAAAGTTGGTATGCAGTTGATCCACTTCACATCAGCCCGCCCCGCTGTCATAATGCATTGTGGGCAGGTTAAACAAGGGCTGAGTGAGACTTCTGCCCATCACTGGGATTGGCTGACAGGTCTATCAGTCACAGTAGTGCCAAGAACTCGTTAGTGGCAGCTGCAGATGCTGCAAGAGAAAGAGGAAGAAGGTCTTTGGATCCAAGGAACCAGATAATTGGGTATGGAGGGTTTGAGCAGGTCAGGGACGGGCATGGAATAGGCTTGGGGATGGGTTTAAGGCTGCCAGCAGATAGGAAGAAAGGGAGGGGCGGCACGGTGGCAAAGTGATGAGCACTGCTGCCTCACAGCGCCAGGGACCTGGGTTCAATTCCTGGCTTGGGCCACAGTCTGTGTGGAGTTTGCACATTCTCCCCACATCTGCGTGGGTTTCCTCTGGGTGCTCCAGTTTCCTCCCACAGTCCAAAGATGTGCGAGTTAGGTGGATTGGCCACAATAAATTGACCATTAGTGTCAGGGGGATTAGCAGGGTAAATATATGGGGTTGCAGGGATAGGACCTGGGTTGGATCATTGTCAGTGCAGTCTCGATGGGCCGAATGGCCTCCTTCTGCACTGTAGGGATTCTGTGGATTCTATTCTATCTTCTTGGAGCTGCCCTCGATCTGTACACATCACCAAAGCTGGAACCAACCCCCCCCCCCCCCCCCCACCCCCACCTTCATTTCCACCCTTTGACGAAATTATTTTAAAAACTGGGCTGCCCACTCCCCTCCGACTGTCCATGCCGAACATTTCATGGCACGGCCAATGTAGTATCAGGGCTAGTTGGCTTGATAACACGTTTAATTGACTGTTGATTACCTATTTATATATGGCAAGCAGGCTGTCAATTCCTGTGCAAGCCCACCACCCTTGTATTATGGGTGTGAGCTCTGGAGTGGGAGAGAAGGTGGTGAGGTGGGCTCCGGCTCTATTTTACATGTCCCACCACACTGAAAACATGTTCAGCAGGGCTCATAAAATGTAGCCCTGGGACATCCCAAATGGTTTTACAACCAATGAGGTCCTTTTGAAGTGCAGTTTATGAACTGCATGGACTGTGTTTTGAGTGGCTTAATGATATCATCCAGCAAAAATATATCATTATTTTTCTCTCGGAGGAGAAGGAATTATTAGTGTAAGTACAGGCTTTTGTTTTTTTAAATCACGCAAAGGTCATTCAACTGTGTAAATTTTGATAATACTGTTTTTTTATGACTGATCTTCATAACTAAAAGCTTTGCTTCAACATTAAGCAACTGTTTAATCAAGGTGAATGCTTTTCCCCCTATTTTCATACAGGCAGTATAAGCACCCGAAACAGTAGTAGTCGGAAAGGAAGTGGGTCACTCAGTGTCCATCCAAAGAGTAAAAAGGAGCTTTTATTGGAAAAATTAAGGGAGCAAATGATCAAGGCAAAAGCCATTGCCATTGCAAAGTAAGTGATATAATTCTGATTTCAGAAAATGTCCATCCATACAGCATGTTAGGGTCATTATAAATAATTCTGCCCTTTAATTGAAGATGCAACACATTTGTAGGAAAGGTGATATTGTAACATTTTAGAACCATGCCATTTTCATCTCAGTACCTTGTCTTTACATCCAGGCTAGGGAAATGATGGAATTTTCCTTCTATCATGATTATGATGGGTTTAAAGTATAAGAAGTTAGACAATCTCAATTATTTTGCTAAGGTATGAGAATCTACAGCAGAAAATAGCCCTTAGTTCAATGTTAGTTGCTACTGGCTTGCCAGTTGACTTAGACAGCAATATTGGTGGATTTCTTTTCTGGGAAAGGGTACTACTCTGATCTGAGGATACATTTGGGATCATTTTAACATAGAATAGAATCATAGAATCCTGACAGTGCAGAAGGACTTGGCCCATCAAGTCTGCACAGACTCATCAATAGAGCATCTTACTCCCACTCCCTACCCCATGCATTTACCTCACTAATCCCTCTAATCTACACATCTTGGGACACTAAGGGGCAATTTAGCATGGCCAATCCACTTAATCTGCTCATCTTTGGACTGTGATTGGAAACTGGACCACCTGGAGGAAACCCATGCAGACATGGGGAGAAGGTGCAAACTCCACACAGTCACCCAAGGCCAAAATTGAACCCAAGTCCCTGGCGCTGTGAGGCAGCAGTGCTAATCACTGTGCCACCATGCCATTCTTGATGTTAATGTTCAATACAAGAGGAAAACGTTTTTCAGTTTTCAACACTGTTATTCTCATATTAATATAGGAAAACTCATCATAACACACAAGAAGGAAAAACTTCTATGGCACCTTTGTACAGCTGGTTGTGCAACATGACAGAACTTCCATGTTCTTTAGCTCCTAGGACAGGGCAATTTAAATAATTGAGGCCCAAAAGCTTAATTACTAATTGATTGTTGAGCGTTGGGTCATTTATTAAACCTAACAGAACCGATACCTCTTCTCATCAGGGTGCAGATAGATGCAAGATTCTCAAAGCAGTTTGGTAAAACCTTCAAATTGAGGGTAGAACATTGTAGAATTTTGACAGAAGTAGTATCTGCTTTTTCCACCCATTAAAATTGGGTTGCTATTTGAAAATGGTTGGCATGGGCAGCCAACTTGTTTGTGACCTTCCTTGCTCCCTATATTTATGCTAGACAGATTGTGCAAGTTGTGGGTTAAATATGTGAATAAGACAGATTTGATACCATTAAATACCTTAGGAATCAATATTGGCCAGAATTCTATGGCCCAGAAACTGACAGGAATGGAGGCAGAGGGGAATGTAAAATTGGCTGCACTAAGGTAGGGGGGTGGGGGGTTTCAAACAGAACCTTTCATTGCCAGGAAACAACATCAATGTGGAACTGCCATAATCCATGCTGACCCACCCCGTAACAATAAAGCGCTGCAGGGTGGATTAATAAGGGCCAAGTGGGACTTCCGCACCTCACTGGGACAGAGGTCCCATCCGCTGGAGCTGCTGAGCATTTGGATTGGCCAGCAGCTCCACCAATTCTAGCAGTGCCACAAAGGCATCAGTGGCTGTTGCCTGCACTGCAACAGAAGGAAAAATGGATACCTGCCGCACTTAAGTCAGGAGTCTTGGGCCAGAGAGATTTGAGTAGATTAGGGAGAGATGCAGTGGTGGAGAGAGGGTGGGTTTAAGAAGGGAGTGAGTAGGAATGAAGGGGGTTCGACCTTAGGAAGGCCACCCCATGATTGGCAAAGGACAGCCCCCCAAAGTTCCCTCCTTCCTGCCCTTTAACCATATCGGGGGAAAAGAAAGTTTGGAAGTGCGCAGAGGGTGGTGGGCTAGATGCCTGACCTATTTTAGGTGCCGATGGTCGTCATGATGTGGAGATGCCGGCGTTGGACTGGGGTAACCACAGTAAGAGTTTTAACAACACCAGGTTAAAGTCCAACAGGTTTATTTGGTAGCAATGGTATTAGCAATGGTATTAGCAATGGTAAATGGTATTTGCTACCAAATAAACCTGTTGGACTTTAACCTGGTGTTGTTAAAACTCTTACTATTTTAGGTGCCCCAGGGAAATACCCCCACTGAGGGCACGTAGAATTCAGGTTCATTATGAGATGGCATTGGTCAGGCCCCAATGTCATCATACAGGGCCCCAATTTTATGAGTGATAGTGAGCCACATGAGAATACCACTTGCATTTCCAAAATGGGCAATAGAGAGCTACTTGAGTTTGTTAAGGGGGCAATCAAACCCAATTTTATGGCTCCCTCCACATTTTATGAAAGCACACAGGAGAGACCTGGAGTTGGGAGCTTCGGCAGCTTTTAAAGGGTGGCGATAGGCCAGCAGCTGTTGTTACTGTTGCATTTGGCGGCCCTGCACTGAAGCTATTTAATTTCTTCCTTAGAAAGAAAGACAACCATTGATTTAGGGTTAAGGCCCCCTGAAAGAGATTGTGTTCCTGGTCAGGAAAGCAGCTTGAAAGGGGGAGGGGCTAGGCAATGTTGCTGCACCTACTGGAAGGGTGTCCCAGTCGGAACAACAGTGACATGGGCACTATACATTCTGGAGGAGATTCCACTAAGGAAGGAGAATTGGAGAGGTCAGGAGATGTAGGTACATGGATGGGCACAGCAGCAGCCTCCTGGCTACCTGCCCGGGAAACCTCATTAAGAGAAATGTAGAAGATCACAGAGGGGATTGTGAGCAAACATCAGCCCAGAGACAAAGATTTCTTGTGGTCAGAATCTCCAGACAAAGAATGAACTACCTTCAGATGGTGGAACTGCAGTATCACCAGAGACTATGCCTGCCCCAATATCTTATGACTAATCTTTATGTAATGATGGTGGCGGAGGTGAGCTTCAGTTTTATTGTTTGTCATCTGATGTCAGTAGCTCTCAAGGTCACTGTGGTCCTCTAAATTTCTATACCTTGGGTTCATTCCAGGGACCAACTAGAGACAATCAATCAGACATCACTGTGTCAAGGTAATAACAGATGCCCTCTTCAGAATGACCAATCAGAACATAGATTTCTGAACTGATGCAGACAATAAGGCAATGAGAGCCAGAGGACTTGATCAGCATTGCTGGATTCCACCAGGTGGCCACCATGGTTTCCATAGATCAGCCAATGATCTTCATTAACAGGAAGGGAATTTATTCCCTTAATTTGCAAATTGTCTGTGCCACAGCCAGCAAATTATTTAAGTGTATGCTCATTCCTCTGGAAGCAGCCACAAACCATATACTCTCCAGAACCTCCTGGTGCCACATTGTTATATATTGTTGTAATATCTGTAAAGAGCTATGAACTAGGGGACCCGCTTCGTGGCTGCACTAGAGATTCAAGTGCTGTGTAACAGAACCAGTTCAAACTAGTTCTCCTTTTATACAAGGCAGCATGACAAGTATTAAACATAAAGAGTTCTATTTTTTCCTAGTTCAAACTGTGATTATTACCAACATCAGGGATCCAAAAGGCAACAAGAGCACATAGCGTAGTGGCAATAAGTGTCTATGAGTAAACATGAAGCATTTTAAATTAATGTAACGCTGATTTGTAAGACCGACCCCATTAGTGCCACCCCCATCGGTGCAGACTCGATGGGCCGAATGGCCTCCTTCTGCACTGTAGGGATTCTAACAAAATCTGAGGCAATCGTTTGGAAACAAAAACTAAATGTTGACTGGCACAGGGATGAATGCATAGCTACAGCCTCTAATTAATTGGAAAGCTGGTGATTATGTAGATGCATTTGCAAAGGTTAAAGAGAAGTGCAGATTGACATTCTGCAGTTTCCCAAAAGACACCAACAATAATGAGAGGGTCAGTCATATGCTTCTGTGGGCAGGAGATATGGAATTAAGTTTATTTAACAACTGGGAACTTACTGAAGAGGACAGCAAAATCCCACGCATAATTTTTGAAAGAATCATCGGATCTACGGTTATGGATTTCAAGGCCTCTGACAGGAATTGATAACTATTGACAACATTGTAACAAAATTAAAACATGCAGCTTGAAAATGTAAGTTTAAAGGCACAGATGAAAGGCTGTTGGTTCAACTCATTTGGAGTTCTGCAGACCCTGAAATACAGAAAGTACTAATTGAGATGGACGAGCTCACAATATCACAGGCTGTAGACAGTGCCAGAGCACACAAAGCAGATGAAGATACTAACTAAGCCGCTAGCCTTCAGTTGAACCAAGAGAAAGGCAGTAGGGTTGATCCAATTCAGCAGCCGCAAAAGAATGTACACCGAATAACGAGAAAGGCATGAAAGAGCACATTAATTCACAGGCAGAAGGAAATGTACCACATATTGATCATTCTGCAGAGCTTGTGGAAGGACCAGTCATTGGGACAAAATGTACACAACAAAGGGAGAAGGTGGCAAACGAGACAACTGGTGAATGGACAGGAAAGGGAACCAGGGTAGTGGAAAATGAAGGTGAATTTGAGAACACAATAGACATAGAAACCAGGTTACTGCATGAAATGGCTTGATGAGACAGTTCCCAGAGAGAAGAAATTCACATAGCTCACTGAAGAACGGGAAGATGGAGGTCAACAAACATGCTAAATCCTGAACTGAGCCGTTGAAAGGACAAAGTATACATATACAGGATCCAAGCATGAAAACATGGAGCCCAGCAAAAGTTATTTCTGAAGCTGAAATGCCAAGGTCATACATAATTGAGACCAAAAATGGCAAGCAAATGAGAAGAAACAGAGCCCATATTTGACCTACACTAGAGCAGGAAAAATAGAAAAGATCATCCGCAATTCTGGAAGCATCAATATTCAGAGAGACAATGTTAACAACATCACCAACAAATGACACATTAGCATCAGCAAGTATGACGCCTGCAACACCACAGACAGCAAGCACAACATTGCCTGTGCAGCGTGCCAACTCAACCACTAAAGGCAACAAGTACCAAATCCACAAGATGGAGACACAATGGCCAGAATTTTCTGCTCTCATATGCCCCACTGCCAGCAACAATGGAGAATTCGGCCAAATCTCCATCCACTGCAGCAGGACTGGAGAATCCCAGTCATGGGCAAGGTCAGACAATGTGAGGTCATCCATTTTGGTAGGAATAACAGCAAAATGGACTATTATTTAAATGGTAAAAAATTGCAGCATGCTGCTGTGCAGAGGGACCTGGGTGTCCTTGTGCATGAATCACAAAAAGTTGGTTTGCAGATGCAGCAAGTAATTAAGAAGGCAAATGGAATTGTGTCCTTCATTGCGAGAGGGATGGAGTTTAAAAACAGGGAGGTTATGTTGCAGCTGTATAAGGTGCTGGTGAGGCCACACCTGGAGTACTGTGTACAGTTTTGGCCTCCTTATTTGAGAAAGGATATGCTGGCACTGGAGGGGGTTCAGAGGAGATTCACGAAGTTGATTCTGGAGTTGACAGGGTTGGCTTATGAGGAGAGACTGAGTAGACTGAGGCTATACTCATTGGAATTCAGAAGAATGAGGAGAGATCTTATAGAAACATATAAGGTTATGAAGGGAATAGATAGGATAGAAGCAGGGAAGTGGTTTCCATTGGCAAGTGAAAATAGAACTAAAGGGCATGGTATCAAAATAAGGGGGAGCAGATTTAGGACTGAGTTGAGGACGAACTTCTTCACACAAAGGGTTGTGAATCTGTGGAATTCCCTGCCCAGTGAAGCTGTTCAGGCTACTTCACTGAATGTTTTTAAGGCAAGGATAGATACATTTTTGAACAGTAAAGGAATTAAGGGCTATGGTGAGCGGGCGGGTAAGTGGAGCTGAGTGCACGAAAAGATCAGTCATGATCTTATTGAATGGTGGAACAGGCTCGAGGGACCAGATGGCCTACTCCTGCTCCTAATTCTTATGTTCTTATATTCCGGCCAACATCTTACAACCTAAGCGACACCATGAATAATATTTTTGGAAAATAATACACATACATTATAAAAGACTCCTACGAAGGGATTCAGCTATTTCCAAAAGTCGATCAATTATCTTCTTTAGTTTAAAAGAGGGATGTTATATGTTGTTGTATTATCTGTGAAGAGCGAAGACCTAATTAGCTAAGAACCAATTGTTATGTGTAAGTGTTCGAAGCGGACACATTTAATGGCTGCATTAGAGACTCATGTAACAGAACTGGACCTGTTCAAGGCAGCATGGCAAGTATTATACATAAATTCTGGAGTTGACAGGGTTGTCAACTCCAGGAAGACAACCAATAGACAGGAAGGAAAAGGTGGTGGGGTCGCGCTATTAATAAGAGATAATATCAGGGTAGTACTGAGGGATGACATAGGCTCTGAGGAACAAAACGTGGAATCATTATGGGTAGAGATGAGGAATAGTAGAGGGAGAAAGACACTAGTAGGTGTGGTATATAGGCCCCCAAATAATAATGTTGAGGTAGGGAGGGCTGTAAACAAGCAGATAAGGGATGCGTGTAAAAACGGAACGGCAATAATCATGGGGGACTTCAACATGCACATTGACTGGCAGACTCAAGTCGGTAAGGGTGGAATGGAGGAAGAGTTCTTAGAATGCTGTCGGGATAGTTTCCTTGAACAGCATGTTACGGAACCGACGAGGGAACGAGCTATTTTGGATCTGGTATTGTGTAACGAGGTAGGTAGAATTAAGGATCTTATTGTGAAGGACCCTCTTGGGTCTAGTGACCACAATATGGTCGAATTTCTGATTCAGATGGAAGAGGAGAAAGTTTGGTCTCAAACCAGTGTCCTCTGTTTGAACAGAGGGAAATATGATAGGATGAGGGATGAATTGGCTAAGGTAGACTGGGAGAGCAGGCTGGCAGGTAGGATAGCTGAGGAACAGTGGAGGATTTTTAAGGAGATCCTTTTCAGTTCTCAGCAAAAATATATTCCAGCAAAAAACAAGGATTGTAAGAAAAGGGAGAACCAGCCGTGGATAACGAAGGAAATAAAGGAGAGTATTAAAATAAAAACAGCTGCGTACAGAGTGGCCAAAAATAGTGGAGAAACAAGTGATTGGGAAAAATTTAAGAAACAACAAAGAGAGACTAAGAAAGCGATAAAGAAAGGAAGGATAGACTATGAAGCTAGGCTAGCAATTAATATAAAAAATGATAGTAAAAGTTTTTATAAATATATAAAAAGGAATAGAGTGGCTAGAGTGAATGTTGGACCCTTGGAGGACGAGAGGGGGGAGTTAATAGTGGGAAATGAGGATATGGCTGAGTCTTTAAATACGTTTTTTGTGTCGGTCTTCACGGTGGAGGACACAAATAGTTTGCCAAATATTAACGATAGAGGGTTGGCAGCAGGAGAAATACTTAATACGATTAATGTTACCAGAGAGGCAGTGCTGGGTAGACTAATGGGACTGAAGGTGGACAAGTCCCCGGGTCCGGATGGAATGCATCCCAGGGTATTGAAAGAAATGTCAGAGGTAATAGTGGATGCGTTAGTGATTATTTATCAAAACTCGTTGCATTCTGGGGTAGTGCCGGTTGATTGGAAAACGGCTAATGTTACGCCGCTGTTTAAAAAAGGAAGGAGACAAAAGGCGGGTAACTATAGGCCGGTCAGCTTAACGTCTGTAGTAGGGAAAATGCTGGAATCCATTATTAAAGAGGAGATAGCAGGGCATCTGGATAGAAATGGTTCGATCAATCAGACGCAGCATGGATTCATGAGGGGAAAGTCGTGCTTGACGAACATGTTGGATTTTTATGAAGATGTGACGAGGGCGGTTGATGGAGGAGAACCGGTGGATGCGGTGTTTTTGGATTTCCAAAAGGCGTTTGATAAGGTGCCCCATAAAAGGCTGCTGAAGAAGATTAGGGCACACGGAGTTGGGGGTAGTGTGTTAAAGTGGATTGGGGACTGGCTATCCGACAGGAAGCAAAGAGTCGGAATAAATGGGTGTTTTTCCGGTTGGAGGAAGGTAACTAGTGGCGTGCCGCAGGGATCGGTACTCGGGCCGCAACTATTTACCATTTATATCGATGATCTGGAGGAGGGGACGGAGTGTAGGGTAACGAAGTTTGCAGACGACACAAAGATAAGTGGAAAAGTGAATCGTGTGGAGGACGGAGAAGATCTGCAGAGAGATTTGGACAGGCTGAGTGAGTGGGCGAGGATATGGCAAATGGAGTATAACGTTGATAAATGCGAGGTTATACACTTTGGAGGAAATAATAACAAATGGGATTACTATCTCAATGGAAACAAATTAAAACATGCTACCGTGCAAAGGGACCTGGGGGTCCTTGTGCATGAGACGCAAAAGCCCAGTCTGCAGGTACAACAGGTGATCAAGAAGGCAAATGGGATGTTGGCCTATATTGCGAGGGGGATAGAATATAAAAGCAGGGATGTCTTGATGCACCTGTACAGGGCATTGGTGAGGCCGCAGCTGGAATACTGTGTGCAGTATTGGTCCCCTTATATGAGGAAGGATATATTGGCATTGGAGGGAGTGCAGAGAAGGTTCACCAGGTTGATACCGGAGATGAGGGGTTTGGATTATGAGGAGAGGCTGAGGAGATTGGGTTTGTACTCGTTGGAGTTTAGAAGGATGAGGGGGGATCTTATGGAGACTTATAAGATAATGCGGGGGCTGGATAGGGTGGAGGCGGAGAGATTCTTTCCACTTAGTAAGGAAGTTAAAACTAGAGGACACAGCCTCAAAATAAAGGGGGGTCGGTTTAAGACAGAGTTGAGGAGGAACTTCTTCTCCCAGAGGGTGGTGAATCTCTGGAATTCTCTGCCCACTGAGGTGGTGGAGGCTACCTCGCTGAATATGTTTAAAGCGCGGATGGATGGATTCCTGATCGGTAAGGGAATTAAGGGTTATGGGGATCAGGCGGGTAAGTGGTACTGATCCACGTCAGATCAGCCATGATCTTATTGAATGGCGGGGCAGGCTCGAGGGGCTAGATGGCCTACTCCTGCTCCTATTTCTTATGTTCTTATAAAGAGCTCTTTCAAAGCTTAAGATGTGATTAGTGCCAACGTCATGGCTCCAAAAGACAACAAGAACTCATTGCACACCAGCCACCACCACTTCCGCAAACATGCCTGCAGGATGGATACTTGTCGACAAGGGATACCTACGGTGGCACAGTGGTTAGCACTGCTGCCTCACAGCGCCAGGGGCCCAGGTTCAATTCCCGATGTCACTGCCTATGCAGAGTCTGCACGTTCTCCCCGTGTCTGCGTGCGTTTCCTTTGGGTGCTCCAGTTTCCTCCCACAGCCTGAAAGACGTCCTGGTTAGGTGCATTGGCCATGCTAAGTTCTCCCTCAGTGTACCCAGACAGGCACTGGAGTGTGACGACCAAGGGATTTTCACAGTAACTTCATTGCAGTGTTAATGTTAGCCTACTCGTGACACTAATAAATAAACTTAAACTTAGAGATGGCTGCTGACACCAGTGCCCAAGACTAAGACGGAGGAATGCAATAATACAAGTTATGCTGTGACTAGAATGACTGTCGAGCAGACTATCAGTCTCCTCATAATGATATTCAAGTACCTGGATCGATTCAGTATGCTTCATCGAAGGTCTCCCAGAAAGTGGTGGTCTGCTGCACTCTACGCAATCTGATGCTGCAGTGAGGAAGGTACTGCATGCTGAAGACATAATGGAGGATGAGGAGGCTGATGAGACTGCACAGCATCTTGTTAGACAGTGAGGGGACACTTGCAAGATGCTAAGATATCGGCTCAAGGAGACTCGCGAGGCACTTGCACCCTCTACTTTCAGCTTAGCCTTACCATTGCAGCCAACCAGCCAAAATACACTGCACACTCCAAGCACAACTTAATGTCAATCAGCTCTGCTGTAACCCCAGAGCTTCCAGCCAACCCTCAAGTTGACACATGGCACTTTTGCAGAGCCAGAGTACTACCGACACTGGATAGAAACTTCCATTAACCAAATCAGACATTTATTAGATTAATCATAAAATACAAGTAGAAAATCAGTAGCTGTCTAATCATCTGGGAGGCCCAAATGCATCTAGTGTGTTTCCTTAACTCTTTTGCAGGTGTTCCCCCTTCAATGCCAGCTTGCTACATCACGGTTTGGGATGTACTTGGTGGCAGCCTTCTGACTACCTGAGTCATAGAGTCATAGAGGTTTACAGCATGGAAACAGGCTCTTCGGCCCAACTTGTCCATGCTGCCCTTTTTTTTTAAACCCCTAAACTAATCCCAATTGCCCGCTTTTGCCCCATATCCCTCTATACCCATCTTAGCCATGTAACTATCTAAATGCTTTTTAAAAGACAAAATTGTACCCGCCTCTACTACTATCTCTGGCAGTTTGTTCCAGACACTCACCACCCTCTGTGTGAAAAATGTGCCCCTCTGGACACTTTTTATTTCTCCCCTCTCACCTTAAACCTATGCCCTTTAGTTTAGACTCCCCTACCTTTGGGAAAAGATATTGACTATCTACCTTATCTATGCCCCTCATTATTTTATAGACCTCTATAAGGTCACCCCTCAGCCTCCTACGCTCCAGAGAAAAAAGTCCCAGTCTATCCAGGCTCTCCTTATAACTCAAACCATCAAGTCCCGGTAGCATCCTAGTAAATCTTTTCTGCACTCTTTCTAGTTTAATAATATCCTTTCTATAATAGGGTGACCAGAACTGCACACAGTATTCCAAGTGTGGCCTTACCAATGTCTTGTACAACTTCAACAAGGCGTCCCAACTCCTGTATTCAATGTTCTGACCGATGAAACCAAGCATGCCGAATGCCTTCTTCACTCTGTCCACCTGTGACTCCACTTTCAAGGAGCTATGAACCTGTACCCCTAGATCTCTTTGATCTGTAACTCTCCCCAACGCCCTACCATTAACTGAGTAAGTCCTCCCCTGGTTCAATCTACCAAAATGCAGACCTGGTGGGCTGGGAATATTGAGGGGCTATTGCATGGTTGCAGGAATCTCCTCTGTCATCATAGCAACTTGAGGCACTCGGGTCACTGATAGAAGGGCTGAGGAGATCCTGTCAACACTCAGAACGCCATGAGAGGAGCCCTCAGAAACAGAAGGGCACACTTGTATCTCCCTGGTTGAGACTCCAGGTGCTCTGTCCCCTTTTTGATGTTACCATACCCTTGAACTCATGGACAAGGCATGTAGGTCTGCATGCACCTCCAGCATCCACTGATTGGCCTGTTGGATGTTGCTCTCCATTAGAGTCACAAATCTCTCAATAGAGAGATGGCTCGGATGGCCTCCTCCAATGTCGAAGCCAGGGCATAGATACATTCAGGAAGATCTGCCAGATCCTCATGCACCTCACAATAGACTTCCTGCATTGCCAACACATGGATAACTCCAGAGGCAGGTCATCAGCTTGGAGTTCAGAATGGGTCTTGCCTTCCACAGTCCTCTAACTGTCAGTGCCTCCAACATCTTGTCACACACATGCATGGTGCTCATATCAGCTTGTGACCCCAAATGAATTCCATTGAGATGAAAGTATCTGCACTGGTGGAGGGTGCAGGGGGATAATGTGACGTTGCACCATCTGAGGTCCCCTCCTCAGAGGAGGAAAACGAGTGCCCCTCTTAGATGGTTGCTGTTCTTATGGTTGACTTGTGAGAGAAAACAGAATGATCAGGCTTTTCCAAACAGGAGCCCACAGAATCAGAATCTCACATCATTGTCTGCACATCAGCGGACACGTGGACACTATTCACATGGCACGGGGGACAGTGGTTAGCACTGCTGCCTCACGGTGCCAGGGACCTCGGTTTGATTCCCGGCTTGGGTCACTGTCTGTGTGGAGTTTGCATGTTCTCCCCGTGTCAGCGTGGGTTTCCTCTGGGTGCTTCGGTTTCCTCCCACAGTCTGAAAGATGTGCTGGTTAGGTGCATTGACCCGAACAGGTGCCGGAATGTGGCGACTAGGGGAATTTCACAGTAACTTCATTGCAATGTTAATGTAAGCCTTACTTACGTGACTAATAAATAAACTTTAACTTCACCATCCTTCATGCTTAACTGAGGCTAACCTGATCCCTGATGATGAGGTGACTCAGCTTCCTGCATCTGTACTCCAGCCACCATCCATTATGGAACAGCTAGGATGATACCCTTAGAAATTCTTTTATTCATTCATGGGACATGGGCGTCACTGGCTGTCCAGCATTTACTACCCATCTCAAGTTGCCCTTGAGAAGGTGGTGGTGAGCTGCCTTCTTGAAACGCTGCAGTCCACGTGCTGTGTGTTGACCCACAATGCTGTTAGGGAGGAAATTCCAGGATTTTGACCCAATGACTGTGAAGGAACGGCGATATATTTCCAAGTCAGGATGGTGAGTGGCTTGGAGGGGAACATGCAGGTGGTGGTGTTCCCATGTATCTGCTGCCTTTGTCCTTAGAATCATAGAATTCCTCCAGTACAGCGTCTGCAATGACTTTTATCCAGGCTTACCGCATAACCCCACGTATTTACTCCGCTAATCCCCCTAAACACTAATGGGCAGTTTGCCTTGGCCAATAAACCTAACCTGTATATCTTTCGACTGTGGGAGGAAACCAGAGCACCCAGAGGAAACCCACGCAGACGTGGGGAAAATGTGCAAATACCACAGACAGTCACCAAGGCCAGAATTCAACCCAAGTCCCTTGTACTGTGAGGTAGCAGTGCTAACCACTGTCCCGCCCTTCCAGTTTAAGAGCCCCCTTCTCCTCCCTGGGATTCAGAATAATGATGATCAAGACTCCACCACCAATTTATGCCCTCTCTCTGGCATTCTGGTCTGTCTTCGACTGTGGCAACAGAAGAACAATATTAATTGTCACATGAGAGCAAACACAATGCCTAATCGCCTTGCACTTTTGCTGCTGTGTCTGCTGCCATTGCCATTCATGTGGAATTGGGCCACTTTGGTGTGACCTTGTGAGAGTCACATTCCTTAACAGAGCTGAAGCTAACCCCCTCCAATTAAGAAGATGCTGCAATCTCCAACTATTGCCACTGACAAGATGAACTCTCCCTGCCCAACACTGACACCTTAACTCATATCCATTTATTGACCTGTTTGCTGTGTTGCAGCCAGGTTCTCTAGATGACCCTAGAGCTACTGACCACCTTTCCAACCTCCACACAGGTTGGTCTCCTCCTTCTGCCCCTGGGGAAGAGAACCTCCAGCCTTGCCTCAGTGGCCTGAAGAAGATCATGCAGGGAGTTGTTACTGAACCATTGGGTCACTGGGACCTTTTTTCCACCAGTCCGACAAGCGGCTTTCTGCTGTGGTTTTCTTGTGAGGATGCTGGGGGAGTGTCAAAGTCTCGTGATAGCTGAGGGGTTCAATGATTTCTGGATGCTGGGGGATAGTTGGGGGAGTGAGGGGATTGGGGTGGGGTGGTAGGTGGTCCAAGGCTCCTGGATGCTGTGGGAAGAGAGCAAATACTACTGAAAGCTTAGGAGTGTAGGTAGTCAAAGGCTCCTCGATTCTGTGGGGAGGTGGGGCGCAGGAATTTCTGGCTCCTGGATTCTGGTAGGACTTTAGTCTTCTGAGGATGGTTACAGAAGGATTGCTGAGACAAAGACCATTCAGATTATGGCTTGAGTGCTGTCAGCCCTTTAAACATAGTGCCAGCATTTCCACTTTCCACACAGCATTGCCAGCGGCCACTGCCTCATAGCCCACTTCCAGCCACTAAGAGGTGGGTCACCCCATCTTGCCAGCCACAAGATTGTACCACAAATGGAGTTGGTGCAGGAGGGCCTTCGCTACTCCCTTCAGATTCCACTTCCCATTTCCTGTCAGTTCCTGAAAAAATTCCAGTCACTATCTTAGCCACAATTGATTACCATTGGAAATGAGAAATTGAGGGGCGTGTCACTCCAACTATAGATTTTAAGGTAATGATAGTTGAATAGAAACATAAATGTTGTTCGATGCATCTATTCTGCAAGATTGTCTCATGGTTACTCTAATACTCAGGTTAAGTAGTCTTGGGAAAGAGAGTCAGCATCAGAGAGTAAGGCCATGATGGGGAAATTGTGTTGAGATTGAGGAAATGGACCTGAAGAAATTCTGGTTTGACTAGTGGCTAGTGCTTTGCTAGTGAAAATGATGTACCCTAGAACTGCTTACCTCTTTTAACAAAAGTTTTGATAATTAATTGGAAATGACTATTAGAAATAATCAAGTATGCTTTTAATATATTCTAATTATTCTGTATTTTACTCACAAATTACAATGTTAATATGACCCTTTATGACATGCATATTTTACAGGATGAAAACAATGGTATGTTGATAATAATGGATAAAGGGCAACAAACTTAGCCTGGTCTTTAATCTTGATGACCATTATTTAAGTCATAGAGAAACAAAATCAGTTTGATGCAAGTGAACTGTCAAATCCTACGTTACAAGTGACTTTGCTTCAAAAAGACTCCATTGACTGCAAAGCACTTTGGGTTGACCTACAGTCATGATGCGTGCCGCATAAGTGCAACTTTATTATTCCTGTCTTTTACTAGTTTGTCCACTAAAGAAGCATTAGATCAAGTATTACATTTAAAATCAAAATGTAATATAATTTATGATTGTTAACTTGAATTTCATTCAGTGTTTTATTCTTTTTCAGAACACTTCAAATATATATCCCAATCAAACATTTCTTCTACAACATTATCCATCCAGAATATAGTGCAGTAACAGATGTCTATGTGTTGATGTTCTTGGCTGATGTTGTAGACTTCATTGTCATTGTCTTTGGTTTTGGGGCATTTGGGGTAGGTAATTTTTGTTTTATTTTATAGAATGTTTGATATTGTCTAATTAATTGTGGTAAAGTTTCTGTAGATTTCCTAATCTCTCATTAGAAATGTGACCGGTTGCATTGTTTCGCTAGGGTTTCCATTGATCTTTGCCAAAGTTACAGTAAGAGGTCAGGAGAAACCCCAAGAAAATATTACCCCATTATCTTTTCAAATCTATTCACAGTAAATATTTTATCTCAAGGTACATCATGTAATATAATTTATGATATTTATGTATTTATAAATATCCCAACAAACTTTTGTCATGGAAGCATAATGCTGATTTAACAAAGCACGAGTCTTGTATATGTTCCTTAAAAAATCTTAAGAGCACATGAAATAGGATCAGAAATAGACCATTGGGCCCTTCAGGTTTGCTCTGCCATTCAGTAAGACCATGGCTCATCTTCTACCTCTATCTTGCTGCACTATCAACATATCGCTTAATTCCCTTAGCATCCAAAAAGCTATCAACCTCTATTTTGAATGTACCGAATGAATGAGCATCCATGGGCCATGGGGGTAGAGAATTCCTAAGATTCACAGCCCTATGAGTGAACATGCTTTTCCTCATCTCAGTCCTAAATTGCTGATCTCTTATCCTGAGACTGTGAGCCCCATGTTCTAGATTCCCCAGCTTGAAACATTTTTTCAGCTCTAACCCTGATAAACCCCTTAAGAATGTTATATATTTCCATTTAATTACCCTTCATTCTTTTAAACTCCAGGGAATATAGGCCTAGCCTACTCAATCTCTCCTCTTAGGACAATCCCCTTATGCCAGGCACAATTCTAACTAATTAGAAAAACTATCTAACTAGCATGGTGGCACAATGGTTAGCACGGCTGCCTCACAGCGCCAGGGACCCAGGTTCGATTTTCGGCTTGGGGCATTGTCTGTGGTGCATCATGTGTTTATAAATATCCAACACACTTTTGTCATGGAAGCATAATGCTGTCTGCACGTGATCTGTCTGTACGTTCTCCCCGTGCCTATGTGGGTTTCCTCCTGGTGCTCTGATTTCCTCCCACAGTCCGATAGACATGCTGGTTAGGTGTATTGGCCATGCTAAATTCTGTGTACCCAGACAGGCACCGGAGTGTGGTGACTAGGGGATTTTCATGGTAACCTATTTGCAGTGTTAATTTAAGCCTACTTGTGACACTAATAAATAGACTTTTAAAAAATGAACCTTTGTTACATTCCCTGTAGACCCAATATGTCCTTTCTTAGGTAAGGAAACCAAAACTGTTCAGTTCTCCAGGTGGGGCCTTGTCAATGCCTTGTAATCACTTTTTTACTCCTATTCTCCAATCCCTTTGTAACAAAAAGACACAGAACATTTGATTTCCTAATTGCATGTTATAGCTGCCTGTTACTTTGTGATTCATGTACTTGACCACACTGATGCCTGTAAGTGCAAATATTTCCCAATATCTTTTTTTAAAAAATTTGTTTTTTAAAATTTTCTTACCAAAGTGGATAATTTCACAATTTACTACATTATATTTCAGCTGCCATTTTCCTTCCCATTTGCCCGTCTTGCTTGGGCCCCTCTGCTGCCTATTTGAGCCCTCCTCAGTCCTTACTTTCCACCTAACTTTACATCATTAGCAAACTTGGATGTGTTACACTCAGCCCCCTCAACTAAGCTGATAATTTAGATTGTTAATAGCTGATGCTCTAGTTCTGATCCTCAAGGTATCCTGCTAGTTATAACCTGTCGACCCAAAATATCTGTTTATTCCTATTCTGTTTTCTGTCCATTAGCCAGTCCTCATTATGCATCTCTATGATAACTAACCTACCACCCATTTTCCATAATAATTTTTCTTACCTTTTGTTCATTGTTTTTTGTCTATCTTTATTTATTGGTATTGCATTCTCAGACCTCCAGTAATGTTCCGCTGTAAAATAAATAGTCAACTCTTCAGAAATGTCTACTGATTATCAAGGTTGGTATGTTGCCTGCCTGATGCCAGGGTGAAGGACGTCACTGAGCGAAAGCACAGTACTTGAGCAGGGAGGGGATAGAGATTGGGGTCTAGATAGAAAGAGAGATGAGGTCCTATTGGCAAAATATAAGGAGCTAGGAAGAATCTCTTGATTTTTGATTTGATTTATTATTGTCACATGTATTAACATACAGTGAAAAGTATTGTTTCTTGCGCGCTGTACAGACAAAACATATTGTTCATAGAGAAGGAAACGAGAGAGTGCAGAATGTAGTGTCACAGGACTTAATGGTTTGAGTTATAAGGAGAGGCTGGATAGACTGGGACTTTTTTCTCTGGAACTTAGGAGGCTTAGGAGTGATCTTATAGAGGTCTGTAAAATAATGAGGAACATCGATTAGCTAGATAGTCAATATCTTTTCCCAAAGGTAGGGAAATCTAAACTAGAGGGCATAGGTTTAAGGTGAGAGGAGAGAGATACAAAAGAGTCCAGAGAGATACACAGAGTGTGATGAATGTCTGGAACGAGCTGCCAGAGGTAGTAGTAGAGGCGGGTACAATTTTGTCTTTTAAAGAGCATTTAGAGAGTTACATGGGTAAGGTGGGTATAGAGGGATATGGGCCAAACATGGGCAATTGGGACTAGCTTAGTGGTTAAAAAAGGGCGGAATGGACAAGTTGGGCCGAAAAGGGCCTGTTTCCATGCTGTAAACCTCTGTGACTTTATGATGAGGCCAAGGGCTGCTGAGGTGCTGCCAGACTGCCCACCTCGGCTGTAAGATGCATCTGAACACTAGAACCCCTGACATGGTCTCCGCTGATGTTTGTGGCAGCCGCACTGGTATCATCTGCCACCTCTTGAGTGGGTATGTATTGTTCCCGAGGAGCCATCTCTCCAGCTGCCACACTCCCTCAAAGACAGCTGCAATCTGAGAGTGCCCCAAGATATAGCTGTCATGGATTCTCCCTGTGAAATGGGCACACACCTACATGAAGCACATCGTGTGGTCACAGATGAGCTGCACATTGAGGAAGTGAAATCTCTTGCAATTGATGAATGGCACCGCATGACGCCCTGAAGGAAGCAGATATACCTGGGTGCAGTCAATCAAAACTTGCCACTGGGGAAAGCCTGCTATGTGGACGAAGCCCATGGTCCTGGCATCTTGGCTCATGTGGTTCCAGTCAAGTTAATATACATGTGAGCCCTCACATAAAAGGGCATCTGTAACCTTCCGGATGCATTAGTTTATGGCCAACTAGAAGATGTGACGCAGGTCATGTGTGCTGCCCTGGAATGAGCCACTCGCATAGAAATTCAGAGCGGCTTTGAGTTTGAGGACCACAGGCAGTGGGTGTCCTCCCATTGCATGTGGTGCCAGCCCCTGCAGGGCCTGGCAGAGGTGGTCCACTGTGCCCTGGGACAGACACAGTCTTCTACATCACTGCATCTCTGACATCTGCAGATATGATGACTGATGTGGTGCTGCTTCTGGAACAGCAACTGGCCCAGCCCCTCCCTCCTCTACAGGGTACAGGTTCTGGGCAAAAGCTACAGCATGTTGGTTTCTCTGCCACTGCTCTTTCCAATAAGGAGGATAGCCAACTCAACAGGCTCCATGATCCTCCAGACCATGCACAGTAAAGAAGAGAAAACCACAGTGAGCTCTAAGTGTTCAGAGATTCCCGACCCTCATTCCTCAATTCCTCTGGGACTATCATCCAATAGTAAGAAGTCTAACAACACCAGGTTAAAGTCCAACAGGTTTATTTGGTAGCAAAAGACTGAGTGGCTTTTGCTACCAAATAAACCTGTTGGACTTTAACCTGGTGTTGTTAGACTTCTTACTGTGTTTACCCCAGTCCAACGTCGGCATCTTCACATCATGACTATCATCCAATGACAGCACACTCAGTAGGTGTATCAACGGCATCCCTCACATCCTCCACTCTGCCGCCAAAGCCACATCTCCACAATGGTCTCTGTCAATTTCAGCAGGACGCAGCATGTGGACCCACCAGGAGCTCAGTGGCACCAAACATCGGCATGTCCCAGTCCCGCCCCCCAAAGAAACAAGGCATCATGTTAGAGGGCAGTCGAGTAGCTGCATGCGACCAGTGTTTGCATCCAGAAAGGGGACTGATGCACGCCGTCATGACCTCAATTGGGGTGCGTGATGATAATCATCACCATCACACCTGGCATAAGGGTTCACATGATGTGGAGATGCCGGTGTTGGACTGCGGTAAGCACACAAGCTTTTGGAGCGCTGCCCCTTCATCAGGTGAGTGCCACTCACCTGATGAAGGGGCAGTGCTCCGAAAGCTTGTGGCTTGTGCTACCAAATAAACCTGTTGGACTTTAACCTGGTGTTATAAGGGTTCACATCAGTGTAACCTATGTGATGTTGCAGCTTTTCTGGGAATGCCAGCTCAATGCCTGGGATATATGCTTGCAAAGGGTTCAAAGCTGGCCTCCACTAAATGGCTGTGCTGTTTGGCTGCACAGCATTTATTTGCATAACCAAGAGTAAGGAGAGGCTGGGGTGGCTGTTCAGCCAAGTGTCTTCCACTTGTGGAGTTGCCAGCGTTGGACTGTAAGGAGTCTCACAACACCAGGTTAAAGTCCAACAGGTTTATTTGGAATCACAAGCTTTCGGAGCGCTGCTCCTTCATCAGGTGAGTGGAGATGTCGGTTCACAAACACGGCATATATTGGCAAAGACACAATTGCAAGATAATTACAGATTGGAATGTGAAGAATGGTTGGAATGCTGTAGTCCTTTCAAGATCTTGTCTGCTTTCTTGCATCTTTGTAGAAACCTGACATCTGTGTCAATATGCGCGACCTTCTTGGAGATCCTCTCCACTTTGAGCAGGTGGTTTGCAGTGTCGATAGTAGCCATGATGTGGACACATACTATTCCTCTTGTGCCAGATGAGGCATAGCTGAATCATGCGAGGCCAGCAATTAGCATGTCCAGCGGATTCCTAGAGGGCACCTTTGGGGCGATTCTACCAGCCTGCTGCGCTGTTTTTGTAGCGCAGCAGGCTGGGAGTCTCGAGCGGAGGCCATTTCGCCGGCTCCCCACTAGGCGTCATGGCCTTCGCGATTTTCCAGGCGTTGGATTTCCAGCACGGAAGTGCATAATTTATTAAAACTCTAATTGTAATACAATTTAAAACCCATTAACGGGCCCAGGTAGTGTCTCCCCCGTTAGGAGTGGTTCGCTCCAGTGGGGTTTAGTATAGCTCCCGAACCCGCTGGAGTGAAGGGGGGCCACCGAGACCCTCCCCCCCCACCAGAGGGACACCTTGGTACTGCCCAGAGGGAGGGGCCTAATGGTGGGCAGAGTCTGATCGGTGGGGATGGGGGATCCCGCTGCCACTCTGCAGTGGGTGGTGACAGAGGGAGGGAGGCCTGCGATCAGAGCTGTGGGGAAGGTGGGAAACCGAGGCTGGCCCGGACATGTCTGGGCGCCCAGCAATTGGACCATGGGTGGTGGTGGGGGGGGTGGTCACATGGCTGGCGATACGGGGGTCATGGGGCTGGCCAGCGATTAGGAGGCCAGCAGTGTGGGCTACTGTGCATGCGCCAATCTCGGCACTGACAGATCAGCGCATGCGCAGTGGCCCGCTCAGTGCTATGCTGTTCGGCCTCTCGGGTGGGAATAGGCCCTTTAATTTCAGCGTGATTCATGCTGAGGCACTCTGCAGTACACAAAGTGTGGAGGAGAGATTCATTTTGAAACTCCCGCTGAAAAAACTAGCGTGATTTACTCCAGTTTTTATGTGAATTCGGCACTTCAAATGTTTTTGGGAGAATCGCCCCCCCTGTTTCTCCCAGGTCACAAGATGTGCAGGCTGAGCAGCCTTCTATGACCCATTGAGATCTATCATTACACACAAGTACCCCTGACAATTGGTTTTTGACTGCCAGGCAGCTTCTGCCTTTTGCCCTCACATTGCTGCCTGAGTGTTGGTTCCAATCACTGCAGTCATTTTCCCCCGAGTGTGAGACCCTTCAGGCTGCATGAGGCCAGATGTAGCCCATTCCTGAATCCCCCCACTCTTCCCTGACAGTCCAGCCTGTCATGGGACCCCCACCCAGGTAACTCACAGTTGCCCCAATGCTGAGCCTCTTCTTCTGAAGCCCTCCCACCTTCTTGCCAGCTCCTACTAAGGAAAGGCAACACCCTTTGGACAGGATATGATATGGACAAGGACATTAGAGGATTTTCACAGTAACTTCATTGCGGTGTTAATGTAAGCCTGCTTGTGACACTAATAAATAAACTTTAAACCTAGTGGGTTGTAGGGAAACATGATGCAGGTTTATTAAGAAGGTGTTGCTTGATCCAGAATGGAAGAACCACAGAAGCCCGTGAATTTCCCTGCTTATGTCACCACAGATCATGTGACGTTAGACACAGGAGAGATAGGACAATGGGAAGATCCATTAACCTTGGCCGGGACACAAGGCCGTAAAATCCTGCTCAACGTTGAGTCCATATGACCCTTCCACGGAACTGAAAAGGGATAGAAATATGAGGAATTATAAACTTGGAGAGGGAAATAGGACAGAATGAGAAGTCAGTAATAGGTCTGAGTTAAGGAGTGATCGACAAATATCTCATGGACATCAGACAAAGAGGCTGTTAATAGTGCCATTAGGAATTGAAGAGTGTTAATAGTGCCAAAGGTAGTATAGCAGAATGTATTAATAGAAGTACAGGGATTAGGGCTCAGAGGGAGTAAAACTAAACAATAAGGGACACAGGCTACATGGGGGAGGTATGGGGTTGTGTTGGGGCAAACCTGGGGAATCAAATAAATGAAATAAAAGGGGAAAAATCAAGATGGAGGGGAAAGTTCATAGTCTAAAATTGTTGAGTCGAGAAGGCTGTAACGTGCCTAATTAGAAAATTAGGTGTTGTTCTTCCAGTTTGTGTAGGGCTTCACTGGAGCTTGCAGCAGGCCAAGGACAGATGTGTGGGCATGAGAGCAAGATGCTGAGTTGAAATGACAAGCGAGCAGAAGATTGCAGTCATACTTATGGACAGAACAAAGGTGTCCACAAAGCAGACATCCAGTCTGCATTTGGTTTCCCCAGTGGGAGAGGAGGCAACTGCATTGGGAGCAGCAAATACAGTAGACCAAATTGAAGAAGGTGCAAATGAAATGCTGCATCACCCGAAAGGAGTGTTTGGGTCCTTGGACAGGGATGGGGGAGCAGGAAAAGGGGAAGGTGCTGCACCTTCATGATTGCATCTTTTTTCTTTAGACAGTCCATCTTCTTTCTTCAATTGTGGGTCAGTGATGTCGGGCACCTTTTCGATATAGCACCCAGATATGATGGTAGGACCTGTGCCCTCAAGCCTGTCCCACCATAGAAGATGGTGCAAAATCCCTGGATGCATAATTAATTATGCCGGGGATGGAAGCTATGATGTGGTTTCCCATCAGCCTCCAAACAGGAACATTTCCCACCTCACTACAGGACTTAGTCTCAGATGGGAGAATTCTGCCCAGAGCATGTGGCTGAAATACTAAATGAAAACTTTGTCAGGGCTAGAGTTGTAAAGTACTGCTAACTGTGTAAAGGTATTCCTGTATCTTTAAAAGTTTCTTTGGTTTAATAAATGTTTAAATGTACCTATTAAAACCATCAGGATTTCCTTGCTATGAGCAAAAGACAAATAACTTGATAGCTCCCACAACATTAGGGGCGGCACGGTGGTTAGCACTGCTGTTTCACAGTGCCAGCAATCCGGATTCAATTCTGGCCTCGGGTCATTGTCTGTGTGGAGTTTGTACTTTCTCCCCGTGTCTGCATGGGTTTCCTTCGGGTGCTCTGGTTTCCTCCCACAGTCCAATGATGTGCAGGTTGGGTTGATTGGCTATGCTAAATTGACCCTAGTGTCAGGGGGATTAGCAGGGTTAATATGTGGGGATACAGGAATAGGGCCTGGGTGGGATTGTGGTGAGTGCAGACTTGATGGGCTGACTGGCCGCCTCCTGCTCTATAGGGATTCTATGAACATGATTTATCTCAGATAGCTACTATTTTCACTTTTTTGCAATCAGGTTGGTTATTTTTCCTCCCAAATCATGGAGTCTTGATATGAACAAAAGTTGCCAGCTTTGAAGATCTCTGTTATAATACCACTGTGACCTGGTGTACATGTACCTTTAAGGGAGAGTATCCATCACCACCACCTCGACACAAAATGTGCTATAGTACTCAGCTCGGTACCCTGAACTCAGCGGAATTTTTCCGGGAATCGTAGTGGGCGAGGATGGACCATTGACCTCAGGTGGGATTTTCTGGTCTTGGGTCAACACCGCTGGAAAATCCCACCCTCAGTTTACAATGGCAGCTTGTAATGGTCAGACTTTGATATGCAGAATCCCAGTTACCATTAGGTGTATCTATTCTTACCTTCTAATAAAGAACCCACGTTATTCATTCTATTAGGCATTCTATTCATACGTTAGGAACAAAAGAGTCATCAGAGAGAAAATCGGACCTCTCAGGGACAAAGGAAGGGAATTATGCTTAGAACCCAAGGAATAGGGGAGATCCTAAATGAATACTTTGCATCGGTATTCACGAAGGAGAGGGACATGTTAAACGGGAGTGTCTCGGAGGGAGGTGTTCACCCGTTAGAGAAAATCTCCATTACAAGGGAGGAAGTGTTAGGTTTTTTAGGGAACATTAAAACTGACAAAGCCCCAAGGCCTGATGGCATCGATCCTAGACTGCTCAGGGAGACGAGAGATGAAATTGCTGGGCCTCCGACGGAAATCTTTGTCGCTTCTTAGGACACAGTTGAGGTCCCTGAGGATTGGAGGATAGCGAATGTGATCCCGTTGTTTAAGAAAGGTAGCAGGGATAACCCGAGAAATTATAGGCCGGTGAGCTTGACGTCCATGGTAGGGAAGTTGTTAGAGAGGATTCTTAGAGACAGGATGTATGTGCATTTAGAACGGAACAATCTCATTAGAGACAGACAGCATGGTTTTGTAAGAGGGAGGTCGTGCCTTACAAATTTGGTGGAGTTTTTTGAGGAAGTGACAAAAACGGTTGACGAAGGAAGGGCCGTGGATATCGTCTATATGGATTTCAGTAAGGCATTTGACAAAGTCCCACATGGCAGGTTGGTTAAGAAGGTTAAGGCTCATGGGATACAAGGAGAAGTGGCTATATGGGTGGAGAACTGGCTTGGCCATAGGAGACAGAGGGTAGCGGTCGAAGGGTCTTTTTCCGGCTGGAGGTCTGTGACCAGTGGTGTTCCGCAGGGCTCTGTATTGGGACCTCTGCTATTTGTGATATATATAAATGATTTGGAAGAAGGTGTAACTGGTGTTATCAGCAAGTTTGCGGATGACACGAAGATGGCTGGACTTGCGGATAGCGATGAGCATTGTCGGGCAATACAGCAGGATATAGATAGACTGGAAAATTGGGCGGAGAGGTGGCAGATGGAACTTAATCTGGATAAATGCGAAGTGATGCATTTTGGAAGAAATAATGTAGGGAGGAGTTATACAATAAATGGCAGAGTCATCAAGAGTATAGTAACACAGAGGGACCTAGGTGTGCAAGTCCACAAATCCTTGAAGGTGGCAACACAGGTGGTGAAGAAGGCATATGGTATGCTTGCCTTTATAGGACGGGGTATAGACTATAAAAGCTGGAGTCTGATGATGCAGCTGTATAGAACGCTGGTTAGGCCATATTTGGAGTACTGCATCCAGTTCTGGTCGCCGCGCTACCAGAAGGACGTGGAGGAGTTAGAGAGAGTGCAGCGAAGATTTACCAGGATGTTGCCTGGTATGGAGGGTCTTAGCTATGAGGAAAGATTGGGTAAACTGGAGTTGTTCTCCCTGGAAAGACGGAGAATGAGGTGAGATCTAATAGAGGTGTACAAGATTATGAAGGGGATAGATAAGGTGAACGGTGGGAAGCTTTTTCCCAGGTCGGAGGTGACGATCACGAGGGGTCACGGGCTCAAGGTGAGGGGGGCGAAGTATAACTCAGATATCAGAGGGATGTTTTTTACACAGAGGGTGGTGGGGGCCTGGAATGTGCTGCCAAGTAGGGTGGTGGAGGCAGGCACGCTGACATTGTTTAAGACTTACCTGGATAGCCACATGAGCAGCCTGGGAATGGAGGGATACAAACGATTGGTCTAGTTGGACCAAGGAGTGGCACAGGCTTAGAGGACCGAAGGGCCTGTTTCCTATGCTGTACTGTTCTTTGTTCTATTATTGTTTAGTAATAAACAATGACTGAAAGGTGTACAAGCTTCAACCCTTCAATGTACAGCAGCAGAACTGCTTGGAAGTGAAACAACTATCAACTGCTAATTCAGTCTATGTATGTGATTCTACAGCTCTGTGGGAAGCCTACACACCTTCATTCTGGAATATCACACCTCACTCTAGCCAGCAGGGACTCGACTTCATTTGATTTGATTTATTATTGTCACGTGTATTAACATAATGAAAAGTATTGTTTCTTGCGCACTATACAGACAAAGTAAACCGTTCATAGAGAAGGAAACAACAGAGTGCAGAATGTAGTGTTAGTCATAGCTAGGATGTAGATCAACTTAATGCAAGGTAAGTCCATTCAAAGGTCTGACAACAGCAGGGAAGAAGCTGTTCTTGAGTGAGTTGGTACGTGACCTCAGACTTTTGTATCTTTTTCCCGACGGAAGAAGGTGGAAGAGAGAATGTCCGGGGTGCGTTGGGTCCTTAATTATGCTGACTGCTTTGCCGAGGCAGCAGGAAGTGTAGACAGAATCTAGTAAAATTGTTCAAATTTTGGAGAACTTAACTGGTATAAGTCTACCTGCAGCAAGGTTTGTGCAAGAACAGAGATTAAATAGCAGGCTCCAGAGGGTCTAGCTTTAGACAGAGCTCCACAGAAAGAAAATAATCCGTTACTGCTTCTTGCTGTCCCTTCAGCAGGTTGCGGAGAATTTAAAACACTGGACACTGGGCTAGGGTAGAAGTGTCAATTCGGTAACAGTTCCCAACAGCTCCTAACAACTAATGCAAAGGTCTTTTAAAACTGTTCAATTTGAAACTCTGCAGTTTTATTTTCACACCTCAGTCACTATTTTCTGGGAGGAGCTTCAATAAGCCTGGGAAAAGCAGAAACAGCTCAACAGCGCCACTATTGTAATCAAGCAACAACCTATGACCAGCTAAGGCAGTGGCTAGTTAAAGTACTGAAACTCAAATGAACCAAAATAGCTGTCCTGTTCTATGAAAAGCATTATATAACTGCAAGGCTCTTTTTCTTTCCTTTAGTTGTGCTGCTCACCATGTTGCTCAGAAGTGATTTCTGGTGCTTGCTATTCAGTTAGCAAGGACTAAAATCAGCAGATGTCAGAGGTGTAATGCTCATCTAGTGACTGTCCACGATGCTACCTTGAGGTTAAATTGGCTCCAAGATAGCCAATCAAATGTGGTAAATTCAAATTGAGCCAATTAAATCTTGCAGATGTTTTTTTTAATCAAGTACCTTTGCCAAATTCCAGTAATCCAGATTATTGTTGCTGATTAACAAAGAACAAAGAACAATACAGCACAGGAACAGGCCCTTCGGCCCTCCAAGCCCGCGCCGCTCCCCGGTCCAGGATTGAATCCTGAATCCAGGATCCCCGCCCAATTTTCCAGCCTATCTACATACCAATATCCTATCCACCGAGCTGTCCCTCACAGCTACGATGCTTTGTTCATTACAACCTATTAACTCACCCCCACCCCCCCATTCCAGACCATGTGATCTCCAGGGAGAGGCGAAAACCCAGAGTGAAAAACCCCAGGGCCAATATGGGGAAAAAAAATCTGGGAAATTCCTCTCCGACCCCCTGAGGCGATCGAAACGAGTCCAGGAGATCACAATGGCCCTGATCGGGAAATGCTTCCCAACCCTAGTCATTTCCACTTCCACGTACACCATATGAATTCCCTGCCCCCGAGACAGGTTCCCAACTATCCGCAGTCTCGCTCTGTACTGGCACCAGCAAGATGATCATAGAATGAAGCCTTGAAACGAGAAACAAGGAACAATTAGCCCGCGCCGCTCCCTGGTCCAGACTAGACCACTCTTTTGTATCCCTCCATTCCCACTCCGTTCATATAGCTGTCTAGATAAGTCTTAAACGTTCCCAGTGTGTCCGCCTCCACCACCTTGCCCGGCAACACATTCCAGGCCCCCACGACCCTCTGTGTGAAATATGTCCTTCTGATATCTGTGTTAAACCTCCCCCCCTTCACCTTGAACCTATGACCCCTCGTGAACGTCACCACCGACCCGGGGAAAAGCTTCCCACCGTTCACCCTATCTATGCCTTTCATAATTTTATACACCTCTATTAAGTCTCCCCTCATCCTCCGTCTTTCCAAGGAGAACAACCCCAGTTTCCCCAATCTCTCCTCATAACCAAGCCCCTCCATACCAGGCAACATCCTGGTAAACCTCCTCTGTACTCTCTCCAAAGCCTCCACGTCCTTCTGGTAATGTGGCGACCAGAACTGGACGCAGTATTCCAAATGCGGCTGAACCAACGTTCTATACATCTGCAACATCAGACCCCAACTCTTATACTCTATGCCCCGTCCTATAAAGGCAAGCATGCCATATGCCTTCTTCACCACCTTCTCCACCTGTGACGTCACCTTCAAAGATCTGTGGACTTGCACACCCAGGTCCCTCTGCGTCTCTACACCCTTTATGGTTCTTCCATTTATCGTGTAGCTCCTCCCTACATTATTCCCACCAAAATGCATCACTTCGCATTTATCAGAATTGAACTCCATCTGCCATTTCCTTGCCCAAATTTCCAGCCTATCTATATCCTTCTGTAGCCTCTGACAATGTTCCTCACTATCTGCAAGTCCTGCCAGTTTTGTGTCGTCCGCAAACTTACTGATCACCCCAGTTACTCCTTCTTCCAGATCATTTATATAAATCACAAACAGCAGAGGTCCCAATACAGAGCCCTGCGGTACACCACTAGTCACAGGCCTCCAGCCGGAAAAAGACCCTTCCACTACCACCCTCTGTCTTCTATGACCAAGCCAGTTCTCCACCCATCTAGCCACCTCCCCCTTTATCCCATGGGATCCAACCTTTTTCACTAGCCTACCATGAGGGACTTTGTCAAACGCTTTACTAAAGTCCATATAGACAACATCCACGGCCCTTCCTTCGTCAACCATTTTGGTCACTTCTTCAAAAAACACCACCAGGTTAGTGAGGCATGACCTCCCTCTCACAAAACCAGGAGCTCGGACTCCTTTCATTTAGCTATGACCTTAAAAGAGGCCAGATAATCCTTCAGTTGGGGTTGGTATATAAGTAGTTCGAAGTTCCAACTTCTAACGAGCTTTGTACTCTTAACTGCTAAGTCCAATAATTCCTCAATATAACCTAGGAGCCCTTAACATGTAACCTGTACTTAAGTTATTGAGGCCTAAGTATGATGTGTTCCTACGCAGAGTATGAAGTCCATGGAAAGCAAAGGAAAACAAAAGGGCGGCACGGTAGCACAGTGGTTAGCACTGCTGCTTCACAACTCCAGGGACCTGAGTTCGATTCCCAGCTTGGGTCAATGTCTGTGTGGAGTTTGCACATTCTCCTCGTGTCTGCGTGGGTTTCCTCCGGGTGCTCCGGTTTCCTCCCACAGTCCAAAGATGTGTGGGTTAGGTTGATTGGCCATGCTAAAATTGCCCCTTAGTGTCCTGGGATGCGTAGGTTAGAGGGATTAGTGGGTAACAGATGCAGGGATATGGGGGTAGGGCCTGGGTGGGATTGTGGTCGGTGCAGACTCGATGGGCCAAATGGCCTCTTTCTGTGCTGTAGAGTTTCTAAGATTCTAAGAACTTTTTATCTGGATTTTTCCGTAATGTAATTGAAAAACTCTTTTGGTTGCTGTTGAATTTCTTTGTATCCTAGAGAGCTAGTTGACTAAAAGAAAATACTGTGCACAGGAAGACAATAGCTCAGTGATGCCTGCTTTGTCTTTCACAGAAACATTCCGCAGCTGCTGATATCACATCCTCTTTGTCAGAAGATAAAGTACCAGAGGCGTTTTTGGTGATGTTAATAATTCAGTTTGGAACAATGGTGGTAGATCGAGCACTCTATCTCAGAAAGACAGTCTTAGGGAAAGTTGTCTTTCAAGTCATCCTTGTTTTTGGAATTCACTTCTGGATGTTCTTTATCTTGCCAAAAGTGACAGAACGGTAAGGTCCTTATTTTATTGAGCTAGATGGAAATTTTAAGGGGAAAAAAGCTTGGGTTTTATAGACAAATTACTCAGTTATTTCACTAGTTATTATACTAGTAATAGTTAATAGCTGACAAATGCTTCATGTATCTTCCACCATCACCAATCATTTAAATGCGTTTGGTGTATTTATATATACTAGCATAGTACTCCAAAAATAGCTTTCTCTGTTATTTTCTTACAGGAGGTTTAGCCAGAACAAAGTTGCACAGATTTGGTACTTTGTTAAATGTGTTTACTTTGGATTGTCAGCATATCAGATACGTTGTGGTTACCCGACACGTGTGCTTGGTAACTTTCTGACAAAAAGCTACAACTATATCAACTTGTTTCTCTTCCAAGGGTAAGAGAATTTCTTGTTAAATGCGGTAATCAATTCATACATCTTCTCAGTTTGACTAAATGTTTGCTGAAATTTATAGTTATAGTTCCCAAGTATCTCAATGATGCAGTAAAAATTGCCTGAGATCATACAGCTATCAATATAAGTGACAATATGTAGATTTATAATGAAAGAAACAGTAACCTATTTAAATACATGGAGGTGTGTTGATATTAATGAGATACATAGGTAAATTTTATAAACATTAAGAATATAAACCCTTTCAATCATCATCTTAATGTGTTGACTTGAGCTAATGTACCATTTACATAATTAATTATTATTCCATGTAATTCTATGTAGTCCATTGTTCCATAACCACATACCAACTTCTGGTGTTTCACCCAAGTAGCCATTTTTCATATGCGGCCCAAAGAGTAAGCAGTAGCAGGCTGATCAATGATGTATATCACATTTCCTAAGATCAGATGAAATAGGAGCAGGAGTGGATAATTTGGTTCATTGAGGCTGATCAGACATTCAGTAAGATCATGGTTGATTGTGGCCTCAACTCAATTTTCCTGCCTGTGCCACATAACCGTCGACTCTTGTCAATTAAATATCTGTCAGCCATAAATATATTAAATGACCTAGCTTCAGCTGCTCTCTGTGGAAGAGAAATCCAAAGATTTGTGACCCTTGGAGAGAAGAAATTCCTCCTCATAGCCATCTTAAATGGAAGATTCCTTTTTTAAAACTGCCCCAAAGTTCTAGATATCCTCTATGAAGGGAAGCATCCTCTTAGCATTCATTCTGACAAGCCCCCTCACAATCTTACATGTATTAATAAAATCACCTTTCATTTTCCCAAACTCCAATGAATACAGACCCAACATACTCAACCTTTCCTCATCAGACAATCCCTTCATCCCAGGATTCAGCGGAATGAACCTTCCCTGAACTGCTTCCAATAGTATATCCATCCTTAAGTAAGGAGACCAAAATTGTACACAGTTGTGGTTTGACCCATGCTCTGTATAGTTGTACAAGACTTTCCTACTTCTATACTCTAGTTCTTTGCAACAAAAGCCAACATTGCATTTGCATTCCCAATTACTATCTGTACTTCCATGCTAACTTTTTGTGATTCATGTACAAGGACTCCCAGATCTCTCTGTACCACTCTCATTCCATTTAAATAATATTTTGCTTTTATATTCTTCCTCTCAGAATAAACGACTTAATATTGTATGCCAAACTTTTGCCCATTCACTTAACCTATCTCTAATCCCTTTTCAGACTCTTTGTCCTCACAACTTGTTTTCATACCTATCTTTGTATCATCAGCAAATTTGACTACAATACAATCTGTCTCTTCATCCAAGTCATTAATATAGATTAGAAATAGTTGAGGCCCCAACAGTGATCCCTGCAGCACTCCACTAATTACAGTTTATACACTGAGTACTTCCCATTCCTTTGCAGCCATTTTTCTCAAAACATCACCATTGACAAAGAGATCAACAACAAATCAGCCAACTCAACCTCCTATAAACTACAGCAGCGAATATGACAACAGTGACCTCCTCATATCAACAAAAGTCCTAGTATACAGAGCAATTGCAGTCACCACACTCCAGTTCTTCAATTAGATCTGGGGCTGGGTTTTCATCCTAGAAATGGGGTACCTCAAGTCAGGAAATTTTCCAGTTCAGCACACCCACTTAAGGAAAAAGTACCCTGAGTGGCAAACACCATATTTATCTGGGGAAGATGGATGTGGGATAGGGTTGAGCAAGCCGCTATAGGCACAGATGAGAGGCACTACAGGAGCTGCTGAGGCAGACCGGTTAAATGACACTCCTCCGTCCTCTGGGAGTTCATCCCAGTTGTTTTGTAAGATATTAGACCTTCTACCCCTCACCCCCTCCACACATTCCTCATGTCCCATCCATGCCAAGCCAGGACCTTCCACCCACCCCCAATTGCCCTTCCTACTCTTCATGTCTCACCCACCATGCCCTCCACCCACTCCCAATGGCTATCATAGACTCCAAGACAACCCATGCACCCTTGATGATGCTCATAGCCTCCATGCCTCCCACTCATCTGCAATGGTCCCTCACATCCTCCATGTCAACTCCGAGCACTTGAATGCCCTTTTACCTTGTATACACTGTGCAGATCCAATGCCATGTATGTAAATGTTTAAAAGCAACCATTTGTAACTTTCTTTAAAAAAAACTATTATATACTCCTATAAAACTATCAATCAACTGAACTTGTAAAGTATTAATAACAGAAATTATTATTACGCTACATCTCTTTAACTTGTATAAGTAAACATTGAGCCAGTGACAAAATAGATCACACCGAAAAAAACATTTAAAATATAGCTTGCATCACGTTTTCCCCTGTGTGTACCTGTTTTAACAAATTAATGGAAATCTAGGATCTCATTTGATTGAAAGGGAACCTGTAGATAGAATCATAAAGGTTTGCAGCATGGTAACAGGCCCTTCGGTCCAACTTATCCATGCTGCCCTTTTTTCTTTGAAACCCCTAAACTAATCCCAACTGCCCGCATTTGGCCCATATCCCTCTATACCCATCGTACCCATGTAACTATCTAAATACTTTCTAAAAGATAAAATTGTATCCACCTCTACTACTACCTCTGGCAGCTTGTTCCAGACACTCACCACCTTCTGTGTGAAAGAATTGCCCCTTTGGACACTTTTTTGTATCTCTCCCCTCTCACCTTAAACCTATGCCCTCTAGTTTGGGAAAAGATATTGTATATCTAGCTGATCTATGCCCCTCATTATTTTATAGACCTCTATAAGGTCACCCCTCAGCCTCCTACGCTCCAGAGAAAAAAGTCCCAGTCTATTCAGCCTCTCCTTATAACTCAATCCATCAAGTCCCGGTAGCATCCTAGTAAATCTTTTCTGCATTCTTTCTAGTTGAATAATATCCTTTCTACAATAGGGTGACCAGAATTGCACACAGTATTCCAAGTGTGGCCTTACCAATGTCTTGTACAACTTCAACAAGACGTCCCAACTCCTGTATTCAATGTTCTGACTGATGAAACCAAGCATGCCGAATGCCTTCTTCACCACTCTGTCCACCTGTGACTCCACTTTCAAGGAGTTATGAACATGTACCCCTAGATCTCTTTGATTTGTAACGCTCCCCTACGCCCTATCATTAACTGAGTAAGTCCTGCCCTGGTTCAATCTACCAAAATGCATCACCTCACATTTGTCTAAATTAAACTCCATCTGCCATTCGTTAGCCCACTGGCCCAATTGATCAAGATCCCGCTGCAATTGGAGTTAACCTTCCTCACTGTCCACCATGCCACCAATCTTGGTGTCATCTGCAAACTTACCAACCATGCCCCCTATATTCTCATCCAAATCTTTAATATAAATGACAAATAACAGTGGGCCCAGCACTGATCCCTGAGGCACACCACTGGTCACAGGCCTCCAGCTTGAAAAACAACTCTCTGCAACCACCCTCTGGCTTCTGTCAAGAAGCCAATTTTGTATCCATGTGGTATACCTGAATTTCTAGAAGGCATTTGATAAGATGCCAAGTAAAAGACAAGATTACATGTGCAGGGGTTAATGTACTAACATAGATAAAGGATTGGTTAGCTAATGGAAAGCAGATAGTGGGCATAAATGGGTAGTTTTCAGGTTGGCAAGCTGAAACAGATGTAGTACCACAGGGATCAGTGCTGGGGTCTCAACTATTTACGATATACATCAATAATTCGGATGAAGGAACTGACTATGTTTGCTAAATTTGCTGATGATATCAAGATAGGTAGGAAAGTAATTTGTCAATTGAGGCAAAGAATCTGTAAAGGGATAGACTGATTAAGTGTGGGAAATAAAATGGCAGATGGAGTATAATGTGTGAAAATATGAACTTATCCACTTTGGCAGGAGGAATAGAAAAGCAGTATACTATTTAATGGAGAGAAATTGCAGAACTTAGTGCAATCTGGGTTTCCTGGTACATGAATTATAAAAACTGAGTGTGCAGGTATAACAAGTGATTAGGAAGACAGATGGAATGTTGACATTTATTGCAAGGGGAATGGACTATAAAAGGAGGGAAGTCTTACTGCAGCTGTAGAGGGCCTTTGCGAAACCACATCTGGAATACTGTGTGCAGTTTTAATCTCCTTTAGTTGAAAAATGACAGAATTGCATTAGAACAAAAGAACAAAGAAAAGTACAGCACAGGAACAGGCTCTTCGGCCCACCAAGCCTGTGCCGATCATGATGTCTGCCTAAACTAAAACTGTATGCACTTAGAGCCCATATCCTTCCATTACCATCCTATTCATATATTCGTTTAGTTGCCCCTTAAATGCTGCTATCGTACGTGCTCCCGGCACCTCCCCAGGCAGCACATTACAGACATTCACCACCCTTTGTGAAAAAAAAACTTGCCTCACACATCTCCTCTAAACTTTTCCCCATTAAACCTATGTCCCCTAGTACTTGACTTTTCTACCCAGGAAAGAGCATCTGACTATCCACTCTGTCCATGCCATTCATAATCTTGTAAACATCTATCAGGTCACCCCTCAACCTCCGTCATTCCAGTGAGGACAAACCGAGTTTATCCAACCTCTCCTCATAGCTAATACTCTACAGACCAGGCAATATCCTGGTAAACATCTTCTGTATCCTCTCCAAAGCATCCACATCCTTCTGGTAGTGTGGCGACCAGAATTGTACACAATATTCTAAATGAGGCCTAACTAAGGTTTTGTACGGCTGCAGCATGACCTGCGAATTTTTATACTCAATGTCCCGACCGATGAAAGCAAGCATGCCTTCTTGACTACTTTATCCACCTGCATTGCCACTTTCAGTGTGATTGATGGACATGTACGCCCAGATCTCTTTGCCTGTCAATACTCCTAAGGGTTCTACCATTTACTGTATAATTCCTCCATGCATAGGACCTTCCAAAATGCATTATCTCACACTTGTCCGCATTAAACTCCATCTGCCATTTCTCCGCCCAAGTCTCTAACCAGTCTGTATCTTGCAGTATCCTCTGACAATCCTCTTCACTATCTGCAACTCTACCAATTTTTGTGACATTTGCGAACTTCCTAATCAGACCAGCTACATTTTCCTCCAAATCATTTATACATGCTACAAACAACAAAGGCCCCAGAACTGATCCCTGTGGAACACAGCTAGTTACAACCTTCCATTCAGAAAAGCACCCTTCTACTGCTACCCTCTGTCTTCTATGGGCAAGCTAGTTCTGTAGAACTGGGGAGAGAGCGGGTAAATGGAGTTGAAATCAACCATGATTGAATGGTGGAGTGGACTCGATGGGCCGAATGGCCTTACTTCCGCTCCTATGTCTTATGGTCTTATGGTCTTATGGTATCCATCTTGCCACCTCTCTTCTGATCTCGTGAGACTTCACCTTTCATACCTGTCTACCATGAGGTACCTTGTCAAAGACTTTACTGAATTCCATGTATATCCACTGCCTTTCCTTCACCTATCATCTTCGTTACTTCCTCGAAAAACTCAGTCAAGTTAGCGAGGCATGACCTCCCCTTCACAAAACCATGCTGTCTATCACTAATGCTTAGAGGAGATGTGTGAGGCAAGTTTTTTTTTCACAAAGGGTGGTGAATGTCTGTAATGTGCTGCCTGGGGAGGTGCCGGGAGCACGTACGATAGCAGCATTTAAGGGGCAACTAAACGAATATATGAATAGGATGGTAATGGAAGGATATGTTTCCAAATGTGACTAAATCCTGTCCCTAAGAATCTTTTCCAATAATTTCCCTACCACTGACGTGAGGCTCACCAGTCTATAATTTCCTGGATTATCCCTGCTGCCCTTAAACAATGGAACAACATTGGCTGTGCGCCAGTCCTCTGGAACTTCACATGTAGCCAATGAGGATTCAAAGATTTCTGTCAAGGCCCCAGCAATTTCCGCCCTTGCTTCCCTCAGTATTCTGGGGTAGATCCCATCAGGCCCTGGCAACTTATCTACTTTAATGCTTTTTAAGAGACCCAGTGCCACCTCCTTTTTGATATCGACATGACCCAGAATATCTACACCCTATCCTAGGCTCCTCATCCATCAAGTCCCTCTCTTTAGTGAATACTGAGGCAAAGTATTCATTTAGTATCTTGCCCATTTCCTCTGGTTCCCTCCACTATCCTTGACAGGACCAATCCTTTCCCTGGCTACCCTCTTGCTCTTTACATATGTATAAAATGCCTTAGGATTTTCCTTAATCCTGTTTGCCAAGGACTTTTCATAATTCCTTTTCGGCCTCCTAACTCCTTCCTTAAGTTCCTTCCTATGCTTTTTATATTCTTCAAGGGCTTCATCTGTCCTAAGCCTTTTAGACCTTATGAATGCTTCCTTTTTCTTTTTGACAAGGCTCATAATATCCCTCCTTATCCAGGGTTCCTGATACTTACCATGCTTATCCTTCATCCTCACAGGTACATGCCAGTCCTGAATTCCAATCAACTGACATTTGAAAGACTCCCACATATCGAATATTGATTTACCTTCAAACAGCCTTCCCCAATCTACACTCTCCAGATCCTGCCTAATGTTGTTGTAGTTAGTCAGCCCCTAATTTAACACCTTCGCCGAGGTCTACTCTTGTCCTTATCCACGAGCGCCTTAAAACTTACAGATCACTTCCCGAAATGCTGTCCTACTGAAACTTCAATCACCTGGCTGGGCTCATTCCCCAATACCAGGTCTAATATGACTCCTTCCTGTGTTGGGCAATTAACATACTGTTTCAAGAAACCCTCCTGGATGCTCTTTACAAATTCTGCCCCTAGCAGTAAGTGAGTCCCAGTCAATAAAGGGAAAGTTAAAATCACCCATCGCAACAATCCTGTTGTTTTTGCCTCTTTCCAAAATCTGTCTGCATATCTGCTCCTCTATCTCCTGCTTGTTGTTGGGAGGCCCATAATAAACCTCCAACATTGTGACTGCCTCCTTAGTCCTAGGTTCTACCCATATTGCCTCGCTGTCTGAACCCTCTGAGGTGTCCTCCCTCAGTACAGCTATGATATTCTCCTTAACCAGTAATGTAACTCCCCCACCCCTTTTACATCCCCCTCTAGCCTGCCTGAAACAACTGAATCCTGGAATGCTTAGCTGCCAATCCTGTCCCTCTTTCAACCAAATCTCTGTAATAGCAACAACATCATAGTTCCAAGTACTAATCCAAACTCTGAGTTCATCTGTCTTACCTGTTATACTCATCACATTGAAACAAATGTACTTCAGACCACCAGTCCCGCTGTGTTCAACAACTACTCGCTGCCTGCTCTTCCTCGTAATCTCACTGGCCTTAGTCTGTAGCTCTCCCTCAGTTATTTCTCCTGCTGACCCACTGCTCTGGTTTCCACCCCCCTGCCATACTAGTTTAAACCCTCCCAAGTGACTCTCACAAATCTACCTGCCAGAATATTGGTGCCCCTCCAGTTTAAGTGTAACCTGTCCTCCTTGTACAAGTCCCACCTGTTCCAGAAGAGATCCCAATGATCAAGATATCTGAACCCCTCCCTCCTACACCAGCACTTTACCCATGTGTTTAGTTGCACTATCTTTCTATTCCTATCCTAACTGGCACATGTCACAGGAAGTAATCCTAGAGGTCCTTTTTTTTAAACTTACTACCTAACTCCCCTTGCAGAACGTTGTCACTCTTCCTGCCTGTGTCGTTAGTACCAATGTGTACCACGACCTCTGGCTGTTCATCCTCCCCTTTCAGAATGTCCCAATCGAAGTACAGAAAAGGTTCACTCAAACTTTTTGGCTTAGTGGTATTATCGCTAGACTATTGATCCAGAAACTCAGTTAATGTTCTGGGGACCTGGGTTCGAATCCCACCACGGCAGATGGTGAATTTGAATTCAATAAAAATAAAAATCTGGAATTAAGAATCTACTGATGACCATGAAACCATTGTCGATTGTCGGAAAAACTCATCTGGTTCACTTAGGGAAGGAAGTCTGCTGTCCTTACCCGGTCTTGCCTACATGTGACTCCAGAGCCACAGCAATATGGTTGACTCTCAACTGCCCTCTGAACAAGGGAAGCTAGGGATGGACAATAAATGCTGGCCAGCCAGCAATGCCCATGTCCCACAAATGAATAAAACAAAATTAATTTAAAAAAAACTCTTCCTGGGATGAATGCATATGATGTATAGGTGAACAGGCTGGGCCTTTACCCATTGGAAGTTAGTAGAATGAATGATATCATTGAAACGTGTAAAATCCTGAGGGGATTTGATAGGGAAGGTACTTGGGGAAGATGTTTCTGCTTAAAGAAGATATTTCACTTGTGGGAGAGAACCAGTAATACAAATTACGAATAAGAGGTCTACCATTAAAGACTCGGATGAGGTGAATTCTCTCAGATGGCCGTTAGTATGTGGAATGTACTTCCCCAGAAAGTAATGGAGGCCAGGTCATTGAATTTTATTTAAGGCAGAGTTAGACAAATTTTCGGGAGTCAAGAGTCATGGAGAGGGTCGACAGCTTGGTAGAGTTGAGACCACAACCCAGATCAGTCTTGATCTTATTGAAGCGGGCTTGAAGAGCTAAACGGCCTCCTCCTGTTCATAAGTCCTTTTTCCGATGATTTTCTAAATGTCCTGCTACTATCTCTTTAATAATGGATTCTAGCATTTTCCAATGACAGATGGTAAATATATAGCCGATAGTTTCCTGCTTTCTGTTTCTCTCCTTTCTTAATAGCAGTGTTACATTGCAGTTTCCATTATACTGGGTCCTTTCCAGAATTTTGGAAGATTACATCCAATATATCCACTATCACTGCACTCCACACTACCAACTTCACCCTTATTGACTTCCCAATGGGAGTAACTAGAGAGTGACCAACTTTACTTCACTAGTCTAGGTGCTGAGGGTATCTTAGTGTTCCATCAGCTATCCTTGTCTGAGAACTATTGACTCAGAACAGTTAGCACACACATGAGATTTCTGGAGTGATGTGAGGATGCTTGTGGAATCAATTAAATTTGATTAATTATCTAGTGCCAGACACGTGGCACCTGCTCAATTCCAATGTAACATGGTCTCCACAGATTTCGACTAGTTCCATTCCTGACTGAGCTCAGAGCTGTGATGGATTGGGTCTGGACAGACACAACCCTTAGTCTCTCAAGTTGGATCTGTATAGAGGACATTTACGCCCATATTTTTATTCTGAAGTGCTGGCGTGAATCTGAGAAGGTAAGAAAGAAACATATAAATCATAGATCAATAATGTTTATGATTACATTTTTGGAAAAGGAAAACATTTATTCATAGTTTAATAATTTTCTGAAACATTCACTAAATGTTCTTGATGATTTTTCTCTGAGCTTTGCATTATTTTTTAAGTTGGAACTGTTGCATATTTTTCATATTTCACATTAACAAAACAATCATTGACACAATGGATGTAATTCTCCAACAAAATGACTAAGGGAGCGATCTTCCCAACTTGTCACACTGGTCGATCACTGTGGCAAGCTGGTAAAATATCGGAGGGTGGGGGGGGTGGGTGTGTGATCCTAGCTGCTCACCCACCGCACCTAATTTCTCGCCTCTCATGATCTTACCGGCACCAGATATCTGGTGAGATCAGCCTTGCACCCAAAGGGGGTGCAAGGCAGATCTCACTATTTAAAATATTGGACCGGGCACATGGATACCAATTGGCCGCGGAGCCATGCAGCTGTGGTGGGGTTTTATGGGCCACGGAGGCCGGCTATGGCTGGGGGAGACAGTGACAGGTTTCTGCACTTGTGCAATTGCACCCTATGCTGCAATCCACTGGCTTTTGGGCAATTTAGGCAGATTCCAAGTTTGACTAGATTTTTTTGACCAAGTCGAATAAGATTCAATTTTTAAGTGACCCAAAAAAAAGCATGCATTTCTCCCGTTTTCACGCTCGTTCAGAATTTAGAATTTTTTTGGTAAGAGAGACAAAAAATCAGGCTTGCGCTTATTTCCCGCCACTCGCGATGTTACTGGCCCTGTTTTGCTGGCAAAAATCAACCTTGCGCCTGGAAAGAGTGCAAGATTGATTTAAATATTCATCAGTTAATTTAAATAATGATTAGTGCATCTCAGAAACAATCACCTGGACTTAACTGCTCGCCGGTGGAGGTCCTCACTGGCAAGGACACGTATGTTCCTCACCAATAGTGACCTGACGTGATGGCCTCACCAATGGGACTGGAGGCCTTTGAAGCCTCTGAGCGGTCAGGCAGTGCCCCTTGGGTCAGCAATCGTCCAGGATGGAGGGATATTGGGGGTGGCAATTGGTCGGCTGGGGAAATCAGATGTGGTGGATCGGGAGTGGCGATTGGCCGTGGGTAGATTGGGAGTGGCGATCTGTGATCTGGCAGGGGGCTGGAGATCGGATGAGGTGGCAATGGAAGAGCAATTGGTGGGGGCGAGGTCCACGGGGGGATTGGGGGAGTGACAGATCTCCCAGTACACTGCGTATGCATTGTGCACAACGCAGTGGGAAATCGGTGCCTGAACAACAGCACCCCGACAGCTCAGCAGGCGGCTTCCTCAGCATGAATAAACTCCGCCCTCTTCCCCCTGCTGGCGATGACCATATCTTGCCTCTTTTTTTTTCTAAGTGCCGTATGATTGTGCCTGGGAGCTCGCCCAAAAAATAGGTGTAATTCTCTCCCGTTTTCATGTTTGTTCAGCACCTCGAAATTTTTTGATAAGTTCGCCCCTTAAGTGTCATCTCCAGCATGAAACAGTGCAGTTCCCATCGGGTTGGTTGGTGCAATCCTGATCACAATTTTACAACTTTTATTGAATTGCAGTGTGAGTGAGAGAGGTAGGGCTTAAAGACACTGACAAGGACTGCTCCTCAGAAAACAGAGCACCTCAGATTAACATTTAGTCCATACCTTCATCACTGGCATCAAAAGCACAGTCCTCAATCACCGGCAATATCGGGATTCCCCTCCCATCGCTGGCATCAAAGGCCCTCCCCTCCCTTTCACTTGTGTGAATCCCCACTATCGGCTCGCTATAGGCTCCGCCCTTTCAGCCCTACTGCTTGGCAGTACCAACCTGACAATATCCCTGGCACCATGCTAGGTTGGAACTGCCCATCCATGACCACCCAGGGGCACCAGTGGCCTCCAAGCAACCAAGCATGATCATCACGTTTGGTCTCCATTTATAGAGACCAGTAGCAGTGATTCCCACCAGCTTCCTGTTGTTCCAGTGGGTCGGTGAAATCCAGATTAAATGAAGATTTAAATATGCTAACCTGCTTCACGCCCTCACGAGGCAAGAACCAGATTATATTGCCTCGGGTGGAGTGGAAAGAATCCCAAAAGGTGTTCACCCCAGCGCAAATCGCGTTTGACCCCTTTCGCAAGATACTCTGGCCATAATGCTATTTGCAGCTGGGCACATGAGGCTGGAGAATTGGCCCCACTGTATATGCTAGCATAATGGTTTATGTGCTTCAGGATTTGTGTAATCATGGAACAGGGTTGGTGGCTAGCGGATGAGAGGGCATGAACCATTTCGCAATTCATAACCTCAACAGTGCTTTAAAATCCTGCAGACCTATTTTAAATTAATTAATTTGTTTTAATAGTTTTAAAATGCCTTTTAGGTAAAGTGTATTAGTATTGAGGAATGGAACTCTTCCAACGCTGGCATCCAATGTCGGCATGAACTACACCAAGATCAAGTATTATACAGTCGGGTGCAACTTAAGTGCTCTCTACACAGCCCCAAAAACAAATCTCAGCTCACCCTTAAAAGAGTACATCCTAACGGAACACTTTATTTTCTGTTTCCAATACCAACCATGCAGAGACCTCTCTGACTGAGATTGACAGCCAATTACTGCTAAATTATAAAGAGTTTTTAAGTTCCTATCCAAAATAAACAATGTACATGATTGATGCCTTCAGATTTGACATTACTTTCATATGGCAGATGCTTGGACCATTCAGTTTAACACCCCAACTGAAATGGCTCTAGGATGTCTTGTTTAATGATCTGTTTTTTTTAAACTTTTGTTTGGGTTTCATTACAGAGATATCCTCAGCCACGTGGACAGAAGAAAAAGAAAGTTGTAAAATATGGCATGGGTGGCCTTATCGTCTTCTTGTTAATATGCATTGTGTGGTTCCCACTCCTCTTCATGTCCTTAATCAAATCTGTTGCTGGTGTGACAAACAAACCTTTGGATGTTTCTGTTAAAATAACCATTGGAGGTTATCAGGTAAAACAAAGGCTGTATTCTTTCTAACACAAATTGTATACCAATGTAAACATTTAAAAAAATGCCAGAATTTTACGATCCTCCCAGTGCTTTTTAAAGTTGGGGCAGAGGTGGGAGGATATTGCATGGATGGGAATCTCTCTGGGACCCACTCTGAATGGGATGCAATTTTTTTAGTTATAAATTTATTAGTATCACAAGTAGCTTACATCAACACTGCAATGAAGCTACTGTGAAAATCCCCTAGTTGCCACACTCCAGCGCCTGTTTGGGTACACTGAGGGAGAATTTAACATGGCCAATGCACCTAACCTTTCTTTCGGATTGAGGGAGAAACCCAAAGGAAACCCATGCAGACACGAGGAGAATATGCAGACTGTGACCCAAGCCGGGAATCGAATCCAAGGCAGTGAGGCAGCAGTGCTAACTAGTGTGCCACCATGCTGTATGGTGGGAGGGGCAAGACTTCAGGCAGTGAGCCCACCCTTGCCCCAATTGAGTCATTAAGTAGCCACTTAATTGCCATTAAGGGCCTTTTCCCATCCACGCTGAATTTTTAGGCTGGTGGGCAAATAACAGATCAGGGCAAAACAGAAAAGTAATCAAGCCTACATCTCAGGCAGAAAGGTAGGGGAGCAGGGAGGGCCTCCATCTAAAGCATCCTTCCGACTGGGGAATCCCTCTCCTCAAGCCAGGAGATTTCTGGACCACCCTCTGTCCTATGGCCTACCCCCTGAGATCTCAAATGCCACCCCATGACCCTTCAGGCATCCCCTACCCTCACCTCCCAGCATCCCCTACCTTTCCCTCCCCTGGACCCTGCCACTTATCTTCACTCCAACTCCTTGAACTTAGTTCCAGGCACGTTACTTTAGTGTCTCTTTCAACCATTGCAGAGCTGTGTTTGGAGGGGCTGGAGTACTGCTGGCCAATTTGATTTGCTGGCAGCTTTGCAAATCAGGAATTCTGCCTAAGTTAGAACAGATGGCCAACCTTCTGCCAATCAATGCTCATTAGGGCGTGAAGTGGGCAACAGGCCTTCGGAGTGGGCAGGAATTTGGTCCCTGCCAACTGAAACAACTATATGATGACATCAACAAGTTCCATCCCACCATCAGACTCACCATGGACTACTCTTCGGAATCGGTTGCATTCTTGGACACACGTATCTCCATTAAGGACGGTCACCTCAGCACCTCACTGTACCGCAAGCCCACGGATAACCTCATGATGCTCCACTTCTCCAGCTTCCACCCTAAACACGTAAAAGAAGCCATCCCCTACGGACAAGCCCTCCGAATACCCAGGATCTGCTCGGATGAGGAGGATCGCAACAGACACCTCCAGACGCTGAAAGATGCCCTCATAAGAACAGGATATGGCGCTCGACTCATCGATCAACAGTTCCGACGCGCCACAGCGAAAAACCGCACCGACCTCCTCAGAAGACAAACACGGGACACGGTGGACAGAGTACCCTTCGTCGTCCAGTACTTCCCCGGTGCGGAGAAGCTACGGCATCTCCTCCGGAGCCTTCAACATGTCATTGATGAAGACGAACATCTCGCCAAGGCCATCCCCACACCCCCACTTCTTGCCTTCAAACAACCACGCAACCTCAAACAGACCATTGTCCGCAGCAAACTACCCAGCCTTCAGGAGAACAGTGACCACGACACCACACAACCCTGCCACAGCAACCTCTGCAAGACGTGCCGGATCATCGACACGGATGCCATCATCTCACGTGAGAACACCATCTACCAGGTACACGGTACCTACTCTTGCAACTCAGCCAACGTTGTCTACCTGATACGCTGCAGGAAAGGATGTCCCGAGGCATGGTACATTGGGGAAACCATGCAGACACTACGACAACGGATGAATGAACACCGCTCGACAATCACCAGGCAAGACTGTTCTCTTCCTGTGGGGGAGCACTTCAGCAGTCATGGGCATTCAGCCTTGGATCTTCAGGTAAGCGTTCTCCAAGGCGGCCTTCACGACACACGACAGCGCAGAGTCGCTGAGCAGAAACTGATAGCCAAGTTCCGCACACATGAGGACGGCCTAAACCGGGATGTTGGATTTATGTCACATTATCAGTAACCCCCACAGCTTTCCCCCTGGTCTTGCAGAATCTCACTAGCTGTTCTGTCTGGAGACAATACACATCTCTTTAACCTGTGTTGAATGCTCCCTCCACCCACATTGTCTGTACCTTTAAGACCTGGCTGGCTGTAGAGATTCGTATTCTAATTAGTATTCTGTAACTTGATTTCTGTGTCTGTGCACTGTTTGAGAGCACATTTCCACTTCATCTGACGACGGAGCAGTGCTCCGAAAGCTTATGGTATTTGCTACCAAATAAACCTGTTGGACTTTAACCTGGTGTTGTGAGACTTCTTACTGAACTCTCCAAAATGACAGGGACCGAGACCCACACCCCATCCTAAAAATTCAGACACAAGTGTATTCAATAAGGTATGAAGTAAACTGTGAAAAGTTAGCTTTCATTTCCATACAAAGATTTCCATAATTGTAACAAATTTCAGCTGGATTCATTTTAGTTCATTTCAGAAGTGTGAAGGAAAGCAATTCATTAATTTAAACCAAGTAACAACAGAGAACAATAAATTGCAAATTAGCCAGTCTGGGATGGCACGGTGGCACAGTGGTTAGCATTGCTGCTTCACAGTACCAGGGACTGGGTTCAATTCCCGGTTTGGATGACTGTCTGCGTGGGTTTCCTCCGGGTACTCTGGTTTCCTCCCACAGAGTAAGAAGTTTAACAACACCAGGTTAAAGTCCAACAGGTTTATTTGGTAGCAAAAGCCACACTTAATAAACCTGTTGGACTTTAACCTGGTGTTGTTAAACTTCTTACTGTGTTTACCCCAGTCCAACGCCGGCATCTCCACATCATTCCTCCCACAGTCCAAAGATATGCAGGTTAGGTGCATCAGCCATGCTACATTCTCCCTCAGTATATCTGAACAGGCGCCGGAGTGTGGCGACTAGGGGATTTTCACAGTAACTTCATTGCAGTGTTAATGTAAGCCTACTTGTGACAATAAATAAACTTAAACTATATGATGTTGAGGGGAATACAAATGAAGTCCAATTCAAAATTCTTTTGTCACAAAACTGATTTTAACTTGCAGTATTCCCTTGAGTTAGTTGAAGAAAATTAAAAGGAGTGTAATATTTACTAAAATAAACATTTGAAATGTAGAAACATAAGAAATAGGAGCAGGATTTGGCCATTCTGCCCTTCGAGCCTGCTCTGTCATTTATTATGACCATGGCGATCATCCAACTCAGTAATCTGTTCCCGCTTTCCCCCATATCCTTTAATCCCTTTAACCTCGAGCTATATCTAATTATTTCTTAAAGAATTGATGTAGAACAACCGTGTCAATAATGAGGCAGCTCAGATAGTAACTGACTGAGTGGGCGAGACAGCCTTCTGGAAACATAATTCAATCCCCCATTATATGGAGTGAAAAAACAGAAGTTTTATGTAGGTGTTTGGAAGCTAAAATAGAAGAATCTCATGAAAGGAATGAGCCCCAGTATAGCCCAGTTGGTCTGAATGATCTGAATCTGTGCTATATGACTCCATGTAGCTCATAAACTGTTTTTTCACTTGAAGACAAAAATCACCACCCCTTGTGTTACTCCCCTGTGAGTCTCTTTTGTGGTGAATTTTAATATAAGTTGCCATATTCAAACACAGGTTCCAGCATCCACAGTAATTTTTTATTTTAGTGACATATTCAAATCTGTGTTTCTTTTCCTCAAGCCCATCTTTACAATGAGTGCCCAGCAGAAGCAGCTGCACGATCTTACTCCGAGTCAGTACAACACACTCTTAAGGAAATATACTGATAATTCTGTAAGTACTTTCTGCATCATTATCATTTATATGCTGTGTGGCAGACTGGCACAATTTCAAAATTTCCAGGTGATATGAAACTTGGAAGCATTGTGAACAATGAAGAGGATAGAGTGGAACTTCAAAAGGACATAGACATGTTGATGGAATCGGAAGACAGTTGGCAGGTGAAGTTCAGTGTGAAATGATTCATTTTGGTAGGAAGAACATGGAGAAACAATATAAAATAAAGGGTACAATTTTAAAGGGGGTGTAGGAACAGAGGAATCTATGTGCATAAGTTGGCAGGACAAGTTTAGAGAGCAGTTAATAAAGCATACAGTATCTTAGGCTTTATTAGTTGGGGCATAGAGTACAAGAGCAAGGTGGTTATGTTGAACTTGTAGAAGACAGTAATTTGGCTTCAGCTGGAGTATCATGTCTAGTTCTGAGCACCCACTATGTAGGAAGGACGTGAAGGCATTGGAGAGCGTGCAGAAAAGATTCACGAGAATGGTTGCAGGCATAAGGAAGTTATGAAAATAGATTGGAGAAGTTGAGACTGTTTTCTTTGGAGAAAAGAACAATGAAGAAGAGATTTGATAGATGTATTCAAAATTATGAATGGGCACAGAGTAGATGAGGAGAAACTGTTCCCACTCATGAAAGGATCAAGAACAAAGGGGAATGGATTTAAAGTAATTGGCAAACAAAACAAAAAGTGACATGAGGAGAAACTTTTTTATGCTGTGAGTGGTTAAGTTCTGGAATGCATTGCCTCAGATTCTGGTGGAGGAAGGTTCAGTGAGGCATTCAGAAGGGAATTGGACTCTTATCTGAAAGGAAAGAATGTACAGGGTCATGGAAGAAAATGGCACCAAATGATTTGCTCATTTGGAGAATCATGCAAACATGATGGCCGCCTTCTGTTCTGTAACAATTCTGTGAAATGGAAGAATAGGTTTTTGTCTCTTAATTTGGCAGAGGGGATTGGTAAATTCACCAATTTTGATTCTTGATTCTAGTTAAATAAATGGAATTAAATCTGTGCAAATCTATATCGGATAGACAATCTACTACTTTAGTTTATCACTCAGAATGTTAAGTTGAAACTCGACCCTCAGGATTGTTGGCCCACCCATCCTTCAATTATCTTCCCACAGATTTTGACTGTTAACTTTTGTTGCGAGTCAAATAGTATCTCACCAAATGCTCATTATATTTTGTATAATTGCTGCTATCCAACTGTGACAGCTGAGTCTAAACCTGTCCTCAAATGACATTGACACTGACATACTTTCTAACATGAGTCATTAGATTATCAGTGGAAAGACTAGGTGAAATATTATGGGACAGCGGGGTCTCTCTTGCTGTTTGAAGAGTGCTGGAGAACCTATGTTGCCTTCTTTGCAGAATGCCTGCCAAACCATGAGCCAATCAGATAGGTGAAATACCAGTGGCAACCTTTTGCCAGCATTAGGACCTTGAGAGCGGAGGTCTTGCCTTTCAAGAACTGCCAGCCAATCAGAGGTCTCCTGCTTAAAAGCACCACAGGAAAGACACTCTTTGAAGGCCCAGGATAATAGACCAATCCAGGCCACAGGAAAGTATGGCGAGGGTTTTTGCAGGGTGGGATCACTGGTTTGGGGTGCTCTCAGCACCCCCCATACCCACACCTAGTTTCTGATGCTGGGTCTCTTGAGCAGGCACTGAATGCTCTTTGAAAGAGGGTCTCTCTCCCACTCCTCAAACCGACTTTCAAGACGTAAAGGAGCCCACACAGGTTTACTTGCTTTGCACACCACATGCCAATAGGCCTGCCCGCAGCAGGCTTGATACCAAATACCAGTGTTTGCTGGGGACAGTATAGAGGGAGCTTTACTGTGTATCTGACCCCGTGCTGTATCTGTCCTGCGAGTGTTTGATGGGGACAGTGTCGAGGGAGCTTTACTCTGTATCCAAAAGAAAGTCAATAACTTTTCCCAAAGGCCGGGGAATCTAAAACTAGTGGTATAGGTTTAAGGTGAGAGGGGAGAGATACAAAAGTGTCCAGAGGGGCAATTTTTTCACAGAGGGTGAACAAGTTGCCAGAGGTAGTAGTAGAGGCAGGTACAATTTTGACTTTTGAAAAGTATTTAGACAGTTACATGGGTAAAATAGGTATAGGGACTAGCTTAGGAGTTTGAAAAAAAGGACAAGTTGGGCCAAAGGGCCTGTTTCCATGCTGTAAACCTCTGACTCGCTGCAGCAGGATGTGGCCCTTAAGCGGTCGTTAATTTTCCAATTATGGGCCTCACTTGATGGTGGGTAGGAGATCAGGAACCTGTGATAATCTGCAACAGGCTTTGCTGTGGCTACCTTGTTTCATCATAGCAGTTGAAGGTCCAAAATCAGTTGAGAATGGCATGGATACATGGAGTTCATAAAGTAGAAATTGAAATAGGATGCAAACCCACGCACACATGAGGAGAATGTGCAAACTCCACACAGTTACCCAAGGCCGGAATTGAACCTGGGTCCCTGGTACTGTGAGGCAGCAGTGCTAACCACTGTGCCACCATGTTGGCATAAACTCCAACCTCTTTCTCCCTTGCCCAAAAGACAGCATATCAGGTTATAATGTATCTTAAAAGGCTGTTCAAAAATATTATGAATTTTTGTCCCACTCATTGTAATTGGACCATCCCTTTAAATTTGAATTATGTGCATTATATCCTCCCTTATCAATGGTGTCATGTGGAGATCTACCTGAGTTTGCACCTGAATTTGTGAACTTAGATAAGAGATTTGAATGCATTTTACAGTTTAGATTCAAATAGGTCATAAAGCAGTGCTAAATAAATTAGAACTGACATATCTGAAGGTGAAAGTCATCCCCATTGGATCACAATAAATAACACCTATGTTTATTGCTCTCAAAAAATGAAGTTGATAGAGATAAAATACACAGTGAATTCAAGAGCTAATTGTATTTTTTCTTAGGCTGCTATGCAGTTCCTGGAAGCGTACATGAGAGAAGATATTCTGATTGCAGAACTTGAAGGAAATTCAAATTCTCTCTGGACTATCAGCCCACCAAGTCGGGGGAAGATGATGGAAGAATTAAACCAAAATGCTTCAAAAATCTCCATTGTTGTATCTTGGTCTGTTCAAAGGTAAAATAGTATGAATGTTTGATTACTATTACATTTAAGTGTACACATGATGAGTTGAATTTTATCAGCCCTTTGGAGACAGACTGGGAGGCAAGATGGCTCATAAAATGTTGCAGGTAGTTGGTAGGGTGGTGCACCCATTGTTTTCGTGCCACCATGGCAATGGCAGGGAACAAGGCGGACAACTGTCTTGCCCAGAGCCCAATTGAACAACTTTAAGGGCCTGTTCCCATATCCGCTGGCATTTAACCAGCAGCGAGGGAAGACCGCCAGGTAAATCCAGGCAGTCCCCCAACAGATGCCAGAAGTGGGGGAGGTCTCTATTTTTGGGCACTTGTTAGCCCTCTTAGTAGCCCCCAAAGAGCAATGGTGTTGCCGACACTCTCAAATTCCACTCCCCTCTCCCAATACAGTCTCCCAGATGGGCACCAGTGCTCCCAGACTCTATTGATGTGATTGTGAGGGCACCACATCCACCTTTTTCTCCTGGTGCAGCTGCAGAAGTGGCCATTGCTCCGGATGGATTTGTTGAGGAAGTACCTGATAAGATTTAATATTCATTTTCTGCTTTACGTAACAGGTGAAACAATTATGGCATCAACAAAGTATAACCAGATTTTCTGCTGCTACATAATTCATCACATTATTTTCCAACCAGTAAAATAAGTGGATGAAAAATCATGTCTTGGTGAACACATTACCAGAAAATCTCAGTCTATAACTTGAGTCATAGTCAATTTCAAATAGATTCTCCAGGTCTGCTAGCTCCCAGCTAGTATTGCAATGGCCGGGAGAATTGGGAGTGGAAAATCAGGTTTCACTTCAGTTGCCAAACCCATTGCAACCCTCCCAGGCTGCGCTCCTGGCCCCCATTGGGTTCCTGCCCATAGTGTATATTTAAACTCAATACTTTCAATATAATTAGCAGGTTTGAATTCCAATTCAAATAGCTCTCGCTATTCACCCTTCTCCAAGGTGGGATCTGCACTGGGCAGGCTTTTGTGCAGGTGCTCGCAAGAGTTGAACCCCAAGGGTTGAGGAAGCACCACTCAGCAATGAGAGGCATCCCCTCCACATCACACAGGTATGAGGTTTATCCGACCTGACCCCCCCCCCACTCAACCTCCCTTCAGGCCATGTGCCATGACAGTGCCAAGAGTGCAGTGCCTCCTGGCATCCTAGCACTGACACCCTGGCCTGGCGCCTTGGGTCCCAAAGGGGATCAAGAGAGTAGGTCAAGTGGCCATTTGCCCCATTGCTGTTGCCAGGCTGCAAAGGATGGGACCCTCAAGGGTACTTGGGTTGGGGCAAGGGGTAGACCACGCCACTTCCTGCTGGAGCAGGGCTTGACTGCCCCTTCTAGTCCTGGCAGACCTAAAGATCACCCCTGGCATGGTGATTTCAGGCAGCCCTGTACAAATACAACTGCCTGATGGCATTGGCAGAAATGGCTACCACAAAATTGGCACTGGGAGACCAGTTCCCATCTTCATACTTGGGGGCACCCTTCAAAATATTGTGTGACAATACCACTGTACTAAGTGGGATGGATTAAGGTCAGAATATAGCAGCTCCAAACTGGGCATCCATGAGGAGCTCTATGTGATCAACAGTAGCAGAATTGTATTTCAGCACTTTCTATAACTTCATGGTCAGCATATTCCTCACTCCTCCAGTAACATTAAGCCAGATGATGAATCCTCGTTCAACAAGCAGTGCAGAAGAACATGCCATAATCATCACCTGGCACATTCTCCCCGTGTCTATGTGGGTTTTCTCTGGGTGCTCTGGTTTCCTTTCACAGTCCAAAAATGTGCAGACTGGGTGGATTGACCATGCAAGATTGCCCCTTTGTTTCTAAAGATGTGCAAGTTAGGTGGATTGGCCATGGTAAATGCACGGGGTTACAGCAAGGGAGTTAGGCCTGGGTGGGTGGGATGTTCTCTGAGTCGGTGCAGGTTCGATGGGTTGAATGGCATCCTTCTGCACTGTAGGTATTTTATTCTAACTAGTTGGACCTCTACTCCTTTGGTTAGGTGTTTGCCCAAATGATCCCCTTAAAAATAGCATCCAACTACTAATTACCTTTTTACAATGAAAGTATACATCAACTGATTTTGTTACATTATGCCCACTTAATATTTCCTTGCAAATTATGAGCCAAGACTTAATATAGAGATTATGGGCTAAATTTTACTGATTCTCAAATTGTGGGAGCAGATACAGAGGGGCTTGTAAAATGGCGGGAACCCTTTTGGGTCAGCTCCTCTACCAGTGGTGATGTTTTACAGTGGCAAGCAGGAAGCAGGCTGACAACCTCTTAGAAAAAGCCTCCCTGGGGCAGTGGAGCCAATGGCTCTATGGCCCAAAGAGAAGGCCATGGACAGAAAAGGCACTAACACCCCATGGTTCCAACTATATACCCAGAAGGGTTGCCGCTTTGTACTGTGGTGCCTAAAATTTAATTGCTGTTTTGCCAGTTAGGAGACTGCATTGGTAAAATTAACAAACCACTCCTGCTGTCTTCAAATGCTGACATGCAACTTGATTTTTGACTCAACCTCAAGCCCATGGGAAAATTCAGCCCTTTATTGAATGCAAATAAATTGAGTTTGCACATTCTTCCTGTGTCTGCATGGGTTTCCTTCAGGTGCTCCGGTTTCCTCCCATACTCCAAAGATGTGTGGGTTAGGTTGATTGGCCACACGAATTTGCCCATTAATGTCAGGAGGACCAGCAGTGTAAATAGGTGGGGTTACGAGGATTGGATTTGGGTGGAATTGTTGGTGCAGGTTCAATGGGCCAAATGGTCTCCTTTTGCACTGTAGGAATTCTATGATATATTTCCTTCCCAGAATTTCATTATATTTCATCATGTATTAAGAAAATTTAAGTTTTGTTTGGTTCAGACACATTTTATGAAGCAGAACATTTTCAACTTATAATATTGTTAACCCTTTGTCCTAATCAACCAAACCACTTTATCATTTTATCTTATGATTCTTTGCTTATTATCTGAGAGTATTCATGTTTCAATATTCATGGTGTACATTACAATCAGCTTTCAGTACATTCAATTCACAGGAATACCAGTCTTGGTGGAAAGTCAGAAATTGCTTCCGATAAACTCTCGTTTGAAATTCAACCGCAGGCCAAAATAGGACTTGCTGCATTGCTCGAAGGAAGTGAGAACAAATCTGTGTAAGTTAATCATTTTAGTTAACTTAACTACACAACCAATATTTCATGTTTCAAGGTTTTTTAAATCAATAATCTTTATATTAATTGCAAACCTTGTTTTAAAAATCAAACACTTAAATTCCTGGCATCTATATTTTTATCATACAGTGCTGGGTTTGGACTTTGAGTTTTGTCATCTGATCTCAGCAGAAGAATTGTTTTGTTTGCTGAATATAACCATATGGCGAGTGCATTCTTTGTGAATGTATTTTTAACAGCAATTCAGAACCAGGACCATTCCATCATGTTATATGACAACATATTTTGTTAAAATGTTTCTTGATTTAGCGCAATGAACATACTTTGAAAATTTCTGAAGTATAATGAATGGATTGAAGGATTTTACAACACTAACACCTTGCATTTATATGCTGTTTATGTTGAAGAATGTACCAAGAGGATTCATAGAAGCACGATGAACATAAAAATTGTTGAGCCAAATATTAGTACGGGTGGCCAAGACTGGGTGAAAATGGATGACCTTAATGGAGGAGAGGATGGTACTGGCAGTGTTTAGGAAAAGAATTGCAAAGGGGACATCTGGACAACTAACAACATGATCATCAATAGGTGGGAGGGGTTAGGTGTGGTGAAAGAAGGAGGGATGCATTAAAGGAACAGAGCTTGATGTTTGGGAAAGGTGAGGATTGTGAATGGAGTGGCAATTGAAACCCTGGAGAAAGTCAGTGATATGGAGGACTGTGGTCATTGGAGGATTTTAATCCAGGGATGAGAATTTTGGGTCTTTAGGATCTCAGAAACTAATGCAGGTCAGCAAGAACAGGATGATGTGTAACTGTGCAGGGTAACATAAAGGGAGCAGAACTTTAGATGAAATCAACAATGTTTTATGGAATCAAAAGAGAAAATGCTGGAAAATCTCAGCAGATCTGGCAGCATCTGTAAGAAGAGAAAAGAGCTGACGTTTTGAGTCCAGATGACCCTTTGTCAAAGCTGGTTTTATGGAAGATGGGAGCAACGGACAATTTTAGTCTGGAAGTAACAAAGGCATGACAGTTTTTTTATCAGCAGATGTGCAAAAGTAGGAACCAGCATGGGATATTTTAAATGGAAATAGACTATTTATGATGGAGAGCATATTAACTTGAAAGCTGAGCTCAAGGTTAACCAGATGTCAATGTTGTGAACAGTCTGGCTCAACTTTAAACATGCATTAGCTGCAGGAGGGACCCTCCCTGCATCCCTGACCTCATTAGCCCTGTTTAAAGATATTAGCATGGAATTCTGAGATGAGGTGCTTTAGTCATTCTTTCACTTTTGCAGAAAAAGTGGATTTATTTATAGTGTTGTTGAAGGAGTTGAAAATTTGTTCAGAGTCAAATAAAGTGGTGCTGTAAGTTTCTAATCGAGTTCAATGAAGGTTGAAGGCTTAGTGGCAGAGAGCCTGCTATCACTCATGGGATCTATAGTTGCAGTCCCTCTTAGGGTGCAGCACAACAGAGAAATGGAGCACAGACAGCAGGGCGGGGAAACTATGAGCAGAGGAAATGGAGTGGAGATGCCGGCGTTGGACTGGGGTGAACACAGTAAGAAGTCTCACAACACCAGGTTAAAGTCCAACAGGTTTATTTGGTAGTAAATACCACAAGCTTTCGGAGCGCTGCTCCTTCGTCAGATGGAGTGGAAATGTGCCAGAGGAAATGGAACAGGGCACTCAATAGAATGTTGTACTCAGCCATGATATCTATGGAGCACTTCTGCTTCCTCCACCACAGACGGGCAGTGTCTGAGGTAGCTATAATTTGAAAGAATATGATCATTCAACTGACTCTCCGGCACTGCTACTCCAGATGAGTCTATTGCAACAGAGCAGTGGGAGGATGACTCCATCCACGGCCGCTTTGATCACAGTGTCCTTTGATTTCTGTGTATCAGGAGCCTACCAGACTGGAGCCAACGACATTGGCAGCATCTCACAGTTTGCCATGCACCATTGCACTAATGAGATAACAGAGGTTGTATACACAAGGAAAGAGGACTGTCTTCTCTGAAGCCAGAGAGAAGCAGGAGGGGCAAGAATGTGGCTTGTCTAGGATGGTGGGATTTTTCAATGGTGCAGGGTGCCATGGGCTGCAGAAACATGAGAACCAAATGTCAGCGGGAAAACGTGTTGGAGTCTAAAGGATACCACTCTCTTCACGTGCATTTGGTGTGCAGCCATGCATAAAGCTTCATGTCGGTGAATGCCCGTTGTCCTGTCGGCACCTCTACACCAGTCTGACATTCAAATTACCACAACAAATCAGAGGCTGACTGGTGACAAGAGCCACCTCCCAGATCATTAGCTTTGAATTACCCTAACAACTATTGGGCTCTCTTCCAGGATTCAAAGCTGTTGAGAAACTGGTGAATTTTCTTTTTTGCAGGTGTTGCATTCCATTAGTTTAAGTAGGGAGTACCTTGTGGAAAAAAATGCCTTTTCAGTGGCTAAAGATTTCCTGGGTGTGGAAGAGATCACTCGGAGTGGTTTACAGAGGGTGGTTAAAATGAAGCTTTTGGATTTGGTGAACAAGCTGCAACTGACTGTAACTGAAGAGGCGAGGAAGGTAGAGATAATTTTGGCAGAGATAATTTGAAAGCTCAGCATTTCAATTTACCAGAAACACAGATTGAATCATTGGAACTGGCTAGAATTCAATTATAAATGAAACAGCTGCAACAAGAAAAAGTATTTAAACAGTTTGAATTGCAATTAAATGCAAAAGAAAGAGATAGGTAAAGATGTTAAGATCTTAAGGGATGCAGAATCATGTCAATCTGCAATGATGATGGAGTATTTCCAGAAAAGGTGGAATATGTGAAATTAATGGTGAAAAGATTAGTGTTTCATTGTGTAAGCTAAGGTTAGAGATTCCGATGAAAAGTGATGAATTGATAGTAGAAGTAATACGGAAATTACCTTTTTCAGGGATTCCGTTTACCCTGGGTAACAATATAACTAGATCACAGGTGGAAGTGATGCCTACTGTGGTTGAAAAGCCAGTGAAAATCAAACAACTGAGGCGTTGTGGGAAGAATATCCTGGGATGTTTCCCAACAAAGGTTGAGACAGGAAGAGGAGAAATCAGGAGTAAAGATAAGGAGGCTGAGGTTCAGTTATCAGAAACATTTTTTTTCCAGATGGTTGATAAAGAGCAAGAATAGATGGAGAATGAAGTGGATATCTTTAATTCAGGAAAGCTGGCAGAATTGCAACAGAATGATGTAGGGATAGAGCAGTTCTACCAGAAAGCAGACACAGAAGAAGAATCTGAGTGGATACCAGAGTGTTATTATATTAGAAATATGGGCGGGATTTTATGTCCTTGCTCATCCCGAAACTGTAAAATCCCACCCGAGGTCAATACCTGCTGTGGCAGGCGGGATAGTAAAATATTGGCTAATGTCTTAATGAGGAAGTAGAGACCTTTACATCTTTAGGCAGGTGAAAAATGCGCAGTAATTCATCAGTTGTATTACCGGTAGGTTATAGGCAGGAGATATTGCGGTAGCGCATGAGGTGCCAGTAGGAGGTCATTTAGGAATAAGGAAAACTCAAGTGAAAATACAAAAACAATTTATTGGCCTGGACTGCATAAAGATGTAGTAGAATTTTGCTGTACATGTTACGAATGAGGGTAATGGGAAAATCTCAAGTGGCAATCAAATCAGCACCCTTCATACTCATTCTGGCATTTGAGGAACCTTTTACTAGGATTCTAATTGATTGTGTGGGTTCCCTCCCTAAAACAAAAAGTGGGAATCATTATTTGTTGACCATAATGGGTGTGTTTACTGTTATAGTTCAGGTCAGAAACTCCAAAGTGTTTTGTGAAGTCAGCCTGAATCATAAGTTTTGCATCTTGAATTTTGTTAGGATAAGCATGAGATGTTTCACTTTAGGTATGATTCAAGTGACCCACTAGGGAACTTTTATCAAACCAAGTTTATTTAAGAATATAGTCAACATGTACAGTAAGAAAATTAGCAAGAACTTTTATCAATTACAAACAGAAACAAAACAACCACAATAATGTATAACACTTAACCAATACATATATCAGGTATTCCAATCAAAACCAACATCCAAATAAACAAAACCCTTCAAACAGATTTATCACTGCACAGGCTAAAGCCCTCATAATACCGGAATCCAGTTCCCTGGCTTGAATGCTGATTTCAAATGATCTTGAAAACTCAGAGCAGCTTGTAATCATCCGCTCCCTAAAACACCAAAAACATAGATTCTTTACTGCAGCATGGCAACAAGCCTTTCTTTCAGTTAACTGGTAAAACTTTTGAAGCAAAACAGAGAAGAGACTTCTTTCAGCTATGCTTCTAACATTGCAGCCAAAACAAAACTAAAAACAATCCTTGTCACCTGACCGACACACAGCTTTTTTTTCTCCTTCCAGCAATGACATCACCCAAGGCTGTGACCATGATTTTTTTTAAAACCCTTAAAGGTACACAAACCTCACATTACTAGATTTCTGGAGGCCCTTTCATTATGTAATATTTCAGCTAAAAGAATTGTAGACTGCCCACAGAAATCCAATTAGATCAAGGATCAAATTTTACATAAAAGTTATTCAAGGAGGTTATGGATAGCTTGGGAGTGAAGCAATTTAAATCAATTGTGTATCATCCATAATCGCAGGGAGCGTTAGAACAGTGGCATTAAGCTTTAAAGACTGAATGGGGAGGGGGGAACATTGAGTTGTTGGGGAAATTAGAAAACCCAAATTAAAGGAGGAGGTAAGAGTGCAGATTAATGATGTGGCAGATGGTTACCAGACAATAAAGGTGAGGGACAGAATAGGTGAATGTCTTTATGCACCAAAGAATTATAAAAGAGTAGGGAAATTTACCAGTAGAACAAAGTTAAAAGCTTTGTATCTAAATGCATGAAGCATTCGGAACAAAATTAATGAGTTAGTGGCGCAAATAGAAACAAAGGGGTATGATTTGGTGGCTAAAAGCAAATTACTGTGGATGCTGGAATCTGAAACCAAAAGAGAAAATGCTGGAAAATCTCAGGTCTGGAAGCATCTGAAAGGAGAGAAAAGAGCTGATGTTTCGAGTTCAGATGACCCTTTGTGAAAACTAGTTGGTTTATGATTTGGTGGCGATTACTGAGACACGGTTACAAGGAGACCAGGTCTGAGAAGTGAATATCTAAGGGGACTCAGCATTTCAGAAAGATGGACTGACAGGAAAAGTAGCTGTTGTAGCTTTGCTGGTGAAGAAAGAAATCAGTGCAGTAATGAAAAATGACATAAGCACAGGAGATCAAGATGTGGAATCTGTCTGGGTAGAAATAGGAAATAGCAAAGGGAAGAAGTACTTGGTTGGAGTAATTTATAGGTCCCTAAGCAGTAGTTCCACAGTGGGGCACAGTATAAAACCAGGAAATACTGGGAGCTTGCGAGAAAGGTACAGAAATGATCATGGGTGATTTTAATATGCAAATAGATTGGAAGAATCAAATTGGCAAGGTTAGCCTGGAGGCCGAGTTCATTGAATGTATTAGAGATTGTTTCTTGGAACAGTATGTTATGGAACCAACCAGGGAGCAGGCTACTCTGGATTTGGTGTTGTGTAATGAGGAGGGATTAATTGGTGACCTCATAGTTAGGGATCCTCTCGGGAGTAGTGATCATAGTATGATAGAATTCAAAATTCTATCATACAATGATAGAAAATGGAGTCCCACACTAGCATTTTGGAATTGAACAAAGAAAATTACATAGGCATGAGGATAGATTTGGTCCAAATAGAGTGGGCAGGAAGGCTAAAAGGGAGGACAGCGGATGCGCAGTGGCAGTTGTTTAAGGAGATACTCAATTCCTCACAACTAAAATATATTCCAGTGAGGAAGAAAGATGGTAAGGGGGGTAAAAAACATCCATGGCTAAACAAGGAGGCCAAGGATAATATAAAGACAAAATCTAACGTATACCATATTGCAAATGCCAGTGACAGGCTGGAAGATTGGGAAACATTCGAACATAAACAAAGGGATACTAAAAAAGTAATAAAAAGAGCTAAGGTAAATTACAAAAGAAAACTAGCGCAAAATATCATAAAGGATAGCAAAAGCTTCTCTTAGTATATAAAAGGGAAGAGAGTCGCAAAGCTGAATGTTGGTCCCTTGGAAGATGAAGCCGGACAGTTAATAGTGGGGAACACTGAAATGGCAAAGTTACTAAATCAAGACTTTGCCTCACTTTTCACGGCGGAGGACACTAGTACCATTCCTATAGGAATGGGCAAGTCGAAGGTAATAGAAAGGGCAGAACTTAGAACAATCAACATCAATAGGGAAAAGGTGCTCGGCAAACTATTGGGATTGAGGACAGACAAGTCCCCCGGGCCTGATGGTCTACATCCTAAGATATTAAAGAAAGTGGTGACAGAGATAGTGGATCCACTGGTTATGATATTCCAAAATCCCCTGGACATGGGAAAGGTTCCAGTGGATTCAAAAAATGCTTTTAATGTAACGCCCTTATTCAAAAAGGGAGGGAGGCAAAATATGGGAAATTACAGAGCAGTTAGTTTAACATCTGTTATTGGGAAAGTGTTAGAATCCATTATCAAGGAAGCAATATCAGGACATTTGGAAAGTCAAAATGCTATCCATCAGCGTGAGCGTGGTTTTATGAAGAGCAGATCTTGTTTGACTGATTTGCTCGTGTTCTTCAAAGTTGTAACAAGCAAAGTGGATAATGGGGATCCTGTAGATGTAGTATATCTGGACTTCTGGAAGGTGTTTGATAAGGTGCCACACAAAAGGTTAAGTCACAAGGTTAGATCACATGGGATTAGGAATAATTTATTATCTTGGATAGGCGACTGTTTTCTGTCCATCAGACAGAGAGTCGGGATAAATGTTTTGTTTTCCCAGATGGCAGGAAGTAACTAGTGGAGTGCCACAGGATTCGGTCCTTGGGCCCCAGCTATTTACAATCTATGTGAACGACTTGGATACAGGGATAGAAGACCCTATAGCCAAATTTGAAGATGACACAAAAATAATCAGGACAGTAAGTTGCAATGAGGGAATAAGAACCTTACAAATGGATATAGATAGGTTAGGAGAGTTGGCCAAAATGTGACAGATGGAGTTTAATGTGGATAAGTGCATTTCCAGTGAGGAAATGTGAATGTAAGTCATGCATTTTGGTCAGAAAAATGGGAAGGCAACTTATTATCTGAATTGGGAGAGCCTTCGTGGTGCTCCAGTGCAGAGGGATCTGGGTGTCCTCATTCATAAGTCACAGAAAAGTAGCAAGCAGGTACAGCAGATAACAAAGAAAGCAAATGGAATGTTGGCATTTGTAGCTAAAGGAAGAGAATTTAAAGGTAAGGAAATATTGTTGCAACTATACAAGGCATTAGTGAGACTGCACCTGGAGTATTGTGCACAGTTTTGGTCCCCTTATTTGAGGAAAGATGTGGCATTGGAGGCAGTTTAGAGGAGGTTCACTAGATGATTCCATAGATGAGGGGTTTGTTGTATGAAGAGCGATTAAACAGTTTAGGCCTATACTCTCTAGAATTTAGAAGAATGAGTGGAGATCAAATTGAGGTATACAAGATGATAAAAGGTATGGATAAAGTAAGCGTGGGGCAGATGCTTCCTCTTGTGGGGCATTCTAGGACGAGAGGTCTTAGAATAAGGGATAGCAAACTTAAAACAGAATTGAGGAGAAACTACTTCCCCAAAGGGTTGCAAATCTGTGGAATTCACTACCCTAAAGTGCGGTGGATGCTGGGAGTGACTAAATTTAAGGAGGAGTTAAACAGATTTTTAATTGGTAATGGGTTGTGGGGAGAAGACAGAAAAATGGGGATGAGGAGAATATCAGCCATGATCGAAAGGCAGAGCAGACTCAATAGGCCGAATGGCCTAATTCTGCTCCTATATCTTATGAACTTATAAGACCATGTTGATGACCTATAGTCAGCAATATCCAATAAAGGAATTTCATTTGTACTTTTCGCAATTAGTGATGCATCAAATGAATCAAAAAAATTCAGTCCCTCTGAATTGATTTTTGGCCATGAGATAAGAGGACCACTTAAGATTGTCAGCGTTCCAAGACTACATTATTGGACTATGTGAAGTTTTAGAGAAAGATTGAATAGAGCAGGTGAGTTGGCTAGACAGTGGCACAGCATGTGATGAAAAAAGAAATGGATAAGGATCAAAAATTTATCGTTTTGGTAATGGGGAGAAAGTATTTGGACTATTAACAGTGGTAGGTGAACCATTAAAAGCAAGGTTTAGCAGGCTTTATCAAATCAAAACAGCTAATTGAGTGAGGTGAATTATTTGATAAGGCTGCTAGATAGAAGGAAGATTCACAGAGTGTGCCATGTTAATATGTTCAAACGGTATCTTGATAAGGAAGGAAAGCAAAAAAAGGATGTGTTCGTTGTTACAACTCAGAGTGAAGAAACAAATCCAGTGAAGCAGTTGAGACTGCCTCATTGAATGTTTTTAAGACAAATATAGATATATTTTTGAACAGTAAAGGAATTAAGGGTTATGGTGAGCAGGTGGGTAAGCGGAGCTGAGTCCACGAAAAGATCAGCCATGATCTTATTGAATGGTGGAGCAGGCTCGAGGAACCAGATGACCTACCCCTGCTCCTAGTTATGTTCTTATGTTCAGATGATTCTGAATTTGACAATCCTCTAATTAAATTGGACAATGATGAAGTAATCAAAAATTGGGACAATTTACTGGGTTACCTTCCAGAGGAAAATCAAAATGATTGGAAAGAGTTATTGCAATCACAGAGCTATATGTGGGAACAAATAGGAAAGTACTAAAGTAATTGTGCATGATGCAGATGTAGAAAATGCTATTCAAATTGAGCAATATCCGTATAGGCTTAATCCACTCAAGTTGGCACAGGTTCAGAAGTTGAAGTTGACACTTGCTCGGTCTGAGATGCAGCAGCTGAAAGTCTTGATCAAACACTATGAAGGGCTGGTCGATTGTGACAAACCTCAGTTAATGAAGAGGCAAATGAGGGCAATGTAAAACTGGTGAAGGCAAAGAAGGAGGACAAGTTATTTGACAATGATGCAAATAAAGAAAATGAGCAGGTGAGAAGACAGGTGGAAGAAAAATTGATTGATCTGAAGCCTGTTCCTGAGTTGTTGAAATTAACTGAGCATAAACTGCAGTTCTGTCAACAGCAGCTTGTCATCTATGAAAGGAAAAATGTAGATAAGTCAGTAGTCATGTGTGATCTCAAGATGGAGATTGAGGAGCAGAAGCATTTTACTACTGCAGACAGAAGAAAAGGACAACGAGACTGTTTGATGAAACTGTACCATCATTCCTAATGAATTGCTGGGATAATGAATCCATACAGCTTGCACGGACATGGATACCCAGAGAAACAGCACTGTTCATAGCTGATGTTCGAGCAAATTACAGTGGTGTTCACAATAGCATAACTGCTGCAATGATCACTAAAACCATAATTAAATCCTGACACCAAAGAAGCCAATCTGTTATATATCTTTTCCAAAGAATGTGCAGAGAATGACAAAGATCCAGAACAAACTTATCACTTAATAAACTATATTGGAACAGAAAGATATACTTCTATTTTCACAAACCAAGATTGTCCAATTTATATTTTCCAAGGTAGAGAAGAATAAAAAGGCTATCCAACCGTTTCAGAATTGAGGGTTGTGTTGTAATTGAAAATCCGCTAGTACAGGCCAAGGCTGCAGATAAAAAAGAAAATCATAATGCACAGCTAAAAATGTGAGTTTAGAGAGAATTTTGCAACAGAAAGTGGAGTTGGATTCGCTGACAGAGGAACTAAGGCCAGTTAACATAGGGGACTGGGATAAAGTGACCCTTCTGGATGGCCCTGAACACAGATGTGAAGTTGAGAAAACATGCAAAGGGACTGGTTGTCTTTGACAAAGTCTGTGAGCAGCTCAACCTTCTGCAAAGATTGCTTCGATTCGACATTTCAGGACTCTGAAAATCAAAAGGACTGGTTGGACTCAACAAAGGAAATTACAAAGCAAATCTGAATTGTTTTGCGCCAGTTTGCATTCTGTGTAAAGTTTTATCTTCCGGATCCTGCCCAGCTCTCTGAGGACATTAACAAAATTAATTTGCAATTATGGCAACAGAACCAAACTCAGACTCAGAATCAAAACAGGATCGAAAACAGAAGACCTCTGAAAAGAGGAGGAAGCAGCTGAACAACCTACCCCTTATCATAGAAATCATAGAAACCCTACAGTGCAGAAGGAGGCCATTCGGCCCATCGAGTCTGCACCGACCACAATCCTACCCAGGCCCTACCCCCACATATTTTACCCGCTAATCCCTCTAACCTACACATCCCAGGACTCTAAGGGACAATTTTTTTAACCTGGCCAATCAACCTAACCCGCACATCTTTGGACTGTGGGAGGAAACCAGAGCACCCGGAGGAAACCCACGCAGACACGAGGAGAATGTGCAAACTCCACACAGACAGTCCTTAAACTATGAGCTCTTGATTTGATCTGATTTGATTTATTATTGTCACATGTATTGGGATACAGTGGAAAGTATTGTTTCTTTCGTGCTATACAGACACGACATACTATTCATAGAGTACATAGAGGAGAAGGAAAGGAGAGAATATAATGCTGCAGTCACAGATAGAGTGAAGAGAAATATATGGTAGGTTCATTCAAAAATCTGATGGCAGCAGGGAAGAAACTGTTCTTGAGTTGGTTGGTACGTGTTATCAGACCTTTTGTATTTTCCTGACACAAGAAGGTGGAAGAGAGTATGTATGGGATGCATGAGGTCCTTGATTATGTTGGCTGCTTTTTCGAGGCAGCAGGAAAAGTAGACAGTCAATGGATGAGAGGCTGGTTTGCGTGATGGATTGGGCTACGTTCACAACCCTTTGTAGTTTCTTGTGGTCTTGGTCAGAGCAGGAGCCATACCAAGCTGTGATACATCTGGAAAGGATGCTTTCTATCGTGCATTTGTAGAGCCATCCAGATTCGAAATGCTGACTCTGTTCTCCTTCCACAGATGCTGTTAGACCTGCTGAGATTTTCAGCATTTTCTGTTTTTGTTTCAGATCCCAGCATCCACAGTAATTTGCTTCTATTTTACTGAGACAATGTATCTTTATCAAAATAGTGCCATGGGAACTTTTGCAGACAGAACAGCTGAGGCCTCAAATTAACATTTCAATTAACCTGAAAGGTGGCATGGGCATCTCTTCCTTAATAGTGCACTGGACTGTCAGTCTACATCTTGTGCCCAAGTTACTTGAATGGGACTTTAATACACAACTTGCTGCCTCCAACTGCTGCAGTAAAGCTCACGGGCTGCAATTCTCCCAAAAAGGTTCTAAGTGCTGAATTCGCGGAAAAACTGGTGTAAATCATGATTATTTTTTCAATGGGAGTTCACATTAGACTCTCCCACACTCTGCAATGCAGAGGCCACAATCATGAATCTCATTAAATTTCAAGGGGCGAGGCCTATTCAGAGTGGCCCCGAGCTGTCAGAACAAAGAACAAAGAATAGTACAGCACAGGAAACGGGCCCTTTGGCCCTCCAAGCCTGTGCCGCTCCTTGGTCCAACTAGACCAATCGTTTGTATCCCTCCATTCCCAGGCTGCTCATGTGACTATCCAGGTAAGTCTTAAACGATGTCAGCGTGTCTGTCTCCACCACCCTACTTGGCAGTGCATTCCAGGCCCCCACCACCCTCTGTGTAAAAAAAATCCCTCTAATATCTGAGTTATACCTCGCCCCTCTCACCTTGAGCCCGTGACCCCTCGTGATCGTCACTTCTGATCTGGGGAGAAAGCTTCCCACCGTTCACCCTATCTATCCCCTTCATAATCTTGTACACCTCTATTAGACCTCCCCTCATTCTCCGTCTTTCCAGGGAGAACAACCCCAGTTTACCCAATCTCCTCATAGCTAAGACCCTCCATACCAGGCAACATCCTGGTAAACCTTCTCTGCACTCTCTCTCTAACGCCTCCACGTCCTTCTGGTAGTGCGGTGACCAGAACTGGACGCAGTACTCCAAATGTGGCCTAACCAGCGTTCTCGTTTCAGCCTCTCATTTGCTGGCCAGCTCAATCACTGGCCAGCCCAGGACCCCCACAAACCCCCAATGGCCGGATCGCAGCCCCCCCGTCCATTCACGGGCTAGCTGACCTCCCTGCCCCGGCCCAGAGCACTCCGATCTCTGTTTACCCCCCCCCCCCCAGCACACCCCAATCTCTGGATTCCCTCTAGCCCTGACCGATCCCATGCAGAGTGGAAGCGAAACCCCCCCTGATCGCCCCTAAGCCTGCCCCACCCCCTTGGCACTGCCCCATGACCGGTGAACAGAGCCAATGTGCCCCTTGGGCATGGACACTTTGCCCCTTGGGCAGTGCCAGGGGGCACAGGCTGGCACTGCCATGGTTCCCATGCCCAGGGGGCACCACACCCCAGCCTCCCGAGCCCCTGGGTTGCCCCAATTGCCCCCCCCCTTCATTCCACCCCAACAGTGTCGTCCCACTAGTTCCTGAAAGTGGGGCGCTAGTCTGAACCCCACTGGAGTGAAATACTTCTGACAGGGTGGGAGATGCTAGCGGGCCTGGAGAATTCAGCCCTGGGCTCGCTAATCACATTAAAAAGAAATGTAAAATATATTAAAATGACTTATCTGCTGTTCCCGCCAGTTTCTAGTGTGGTTCCGATGGCGCCAGACGTCCAGCGCTGAGAGATGTGTGCACATCGGGAACACATGCGTGAATCCCGCAAATCGGCCGACACGCAATTCTCCTGGCCCACTGCGCTAAAGAATTAGTGCGGTGGGATGGGAGAATTGCCCCCAGTCTTTACAGAAGTGGGACTGCTTATACTGGGGTCAAAATTTCTCACCATGCTTTTAAAACACAATTTTTCAAAATATTCTCAACTCATTCTGAGGATGAAGGACTTTTATCTTGTGAAGAAAGTTTGAACAGATTGGGCCAACACCGACTGGAGTTCAGAAAAATGAGAGGCACTCTTATTGAAACATATATCTTGAGGAAACATATTAGGTTGGATACAAGGAGGATGTTTCCTTTTGTGGGGGAGACTAGAACGAGGGGAAGAGTTCGACAATAAGTGGTCTCCATTTTAAGACCGAGATGAGGAGAGATTTTTTTCTCGGGGTTGTTAGATTCTAGAATTCCCTTCCATGAATTTATTCAAGACTGAGTTAGATAGACAAGATAGTCAAGGATATGACGACAGACAAGAAAGTGGATTTGAGGCCGCAACCAGATCAACTATGATCTTATAAAATGGCAGAGCAGGCTCAATGGACCTAATCCAGTTCCTAAATCCTATGTTCCTTTCATTAATTTGTTGGTCAATTAACTCACCAAATAGACTTGCACACTGCACCCACTGCTGGTAAATGGGGCACTGTGGAAATTCATGGCCATTATTTAGTTCATTAGGAAGCAAGAGTGTTCTTCTTGTATTTCATAAACTATTAAAAAATGTTCTTCTTTTACAGAAAACTTGAAAAAATATTTCCAAGCTATATTAGAGCTCCCTCTGGTTCGGAAACAAAACCTGTGAAACAGCTTTATAAAAGTAAGTGTGCATGTGCTTCATGAACACATGAATATGTGAATCCAATGACACATTGGATATGAATAACTGAATAAATAACACTTGAAACTAAATTACTGGTGGGAATTTGCTCAAAGCTGTTCCCAATTCACCTCCATAATTTCTCTAGAAATACAACACCCACCCTGTTTATCCATTTGGATGAGGTTTCTTCCACTTCTGGGTAAATTACAAAAAAACATTATAAATAGGTGCTGGAGTAGCCCATATAGGTCCCAAAGCCTACTCTGCCAATCAGTAAGATTGTGGTTAATTTTTGACCGTAACTCCATTTTCCTACCTTGGCCGGAATTCTCCCAAAAATTCTAAGTGTCGAATTCCCGTGAAAACTACAGTAATTTGCACTCTTTTTTTTTCAGTGGGAGTTCAGAGAAGAATCTCCCACATTCTGTGCACTGCAGAGGTCACGAGCATGTATATCATTATGGAACTGAGGGCGGGGCCTTTGTCAGCTGGAGAGGCTGACAGCATGGCGCTGATTGGGCCACTGCATATGTGCCAATCTGTCAGTGCCGAGATCGGCGCATATGCAGTGGCCCCGTACTGCCAGCCTCTTGATCGCTGGCCCCCCAACCATTCCCAGGCCAGCCCTAAGCCCACCCTGATTTCCAGTCCCTGTTTTCTACCTCCCACCCACCCCTGATTGCTGGACTCCCTCCTTCCTCCATCGATCCTGTCTGCAGAGTGGCAGCGGGAACCCCACCCTCACCGAATTGCCCTGCAGGTCCCGCCCCTTCGCACTGCCCCATGCCTGATGGGCAATGCCAAGGCGCCCCATGGACATTGTAATTTTCCCCTTGGGCAATGCCAGCACATGCCCCCCCCCCGCCCCGGGTGCCAATGCCCAGGGGCATCCCCCACCCCCGCTGTCTGACCCTCTGGGGGGCCCCGAATGTCCCCCCTTCACTCCAGTGGGGTTGGGCCACTAGTTCCCTGAAAGTGGGGCGCTACTGTAATCCCCACTGGAATGAACCTCTGGCGGTGGGTGAGGGGGGGTGGGGGGGAGAGATGCAAGCAGGCCCAGAGATTTCAGTCCTGGGCCTGCTAATCTCATTAAAATTATATTCAAATAAGTATTCAAATAATTCCCCCCCCCCCCCCCCCCCCCCCGATTTCCAGTGCGGAGCTGACACTGCCGGAAATCCGGCGCTGGGAGACGCTATCACAGCGGGAACCCATGCGCGAACCCCGTGAATCACCAACACAAGAATCTTCCGGCCCGCTGCGCTAATTTGTTAACGCAGCGACATGGGAGAATCGCGGCCCTTATTTTCATATCCATTAATTCTCTCATTGAAACTTGTATCCATCTCAGTCTTGAATATACTTGATGACTGAGTATCCACAACCCTCTAGAGTGGAGAATTCTGAAGATTCACAACTGTCCAAATAAATAATAATTCCGAATGTCAGCCTTCAACGACCAACTGCTAATTTTGAGAAGACGACATTAATTCTAGACTCTCTAGCCATCGAAAAGAACCTCTCAACAATTACCCTCTCAAGCCCCTGAAGAATATTCTACATTTTACTGAGATCACCTCACATTCTTCTAAACTCTGGAGAATGTACATCCATTCCACTCAATCTCACAGTAGTGAGGCAGGAGCAGTTCTGAGGAAATAACCAATCAATGTTTCAATTCTGTTGAAATTTGACTCTAAAATAACATCTGTTATTACTGTTCAAAATACGTCTAGTTCCTCTTAAAAATCGTGCCCCGTCAAACATCACATCTTGGAATTGGTCCATTATCCAAGCACATTTTCAGATGTAACAAAAATTCTATTATTTTGTATGTAATTTTTTAAAATGCCATCATGTATATTATTCTGTCTTGACTATGTTGAAATCAAAACTCTCTGTACCTTCCAATGCTCAAACTCCCATCTTTACCAGGCCCACAAAATATTGCATTTATTTTGTAATTCATTCTGGAGGTTTGAATATCACTGTCAAACAGCTTTATTGACTATCCCCATTAGCCTTAGAAAGTGGTGATAGTTGTAGGACTGTTGCAATCCACAAAGTGGTTGTTTTCTTATCAGTTTGTGATTCTAAGCAACTTACGAGGCTGAACACAGTAAAACATGACAGGTGGAGTAAAAGTAGGCTACTTGCCCCTTCGCGCCTGCTCCAGCATTTGATAAGATTGTGCCTGATCTGATTTTGGTCTCAACTCCACTCGCTGTCTGCTCCCCATAACTCTTACAATCATAGAATGCCAAAGGGGGCCATTCAGCCCATTGAGCCTGCACCGACAATAATCCCACCCAGGTCATATTCCTGTAACCCCACACATTTACCCTGTAAATTACCTTAACACTAAGGGGCAATTTAGCATGGCCAATCCACCTAACCTACACATCTTTGGAGTGTGGGAGGAAACCCACACAGACATGGGGAGAACATGCAAACTCCACACAGACAGTCACCCAAGGCCAGGATTGAACCCAGGTCCCTGGCGCTGTGAGGCAGTAGTGCTAACTGTGCTGCCCATTTTGCTGATCAAAATTCTATCTAACTCAGCCTTGAATATATTCAATGACCCAGCCTCCACTGCTCTTTGGGAAAGAGAATTCCCAAAAACACTCTGAGAGGAAAAACTTCTCCTTATCTCGGTCTTAAATGAAAGGCACCTCATTTTTGCCCACAAGGGGAAACATCCTCTCTGCATGTACTCTAATGAGTCCACTCAGAATCCTATGTTTCTATAAGCTGATCTCTCATTTTTCTAAACTCCAATATATAGACTCAATCTGCTCAAACTTTCCTCATAAGATAGCCCTTCATAGAGTCATAGAGATTTACAGCATGGAAACAGGCCTTTCAGCCCAACTTGTCCATGCCGCCCTTATTTTTTAACCACAAAGCCAATCCTAATGCGTTCAGCCCATATCCCTCTATACCCATCATACCTATGTAACTGTCTAAATGCTTTTTAAAAGACAAAATTGTACCCGCCTCTACTACTACCTCTGACAGCTTGTTCCAGTCAATCACCACCCTCTGTGGAAAAAATTGCCCCTCTGGACACTTTTGTATCTCTTCCCTCTTACCTTAAACCTATGCCCTCTAATTTTAGACTCCCCTACCTTTGGGAAAAGATATTGTATATCTAGCTGATCTATGCCCCTCATTATTAAAGACCTCTATAAGATCACCTTTAAGCCTCCTACGCTCCAGGGAAAAAAGTTCCAGCTATCCAGCCTCTCCTTATAACTCAAACCATCAAGTTCCGGTAGCATCCTAGTAAATCTTTTCTGCACTCTTTCTTGTTTAATAATATCCTTTCTATAATAGGGTGACCAGAACTGTACACAGTATTCCAAGTGTGGTCTTGCTCATGTCTTGTACAATTTCAACAAGACGTCCCAACTCCTGTATTCAATGTTATGACCAATGAAACCAAGCATGCTGAATGCCTTCTTCACCACTCTGCCCACCTGTGACTCCACTTTCAAGGAGCTATGAACATGTACCCCTAAATCTCTTTGTTCTATAACTCTCCCCAACGCCATACCATTAACTGAGTAAGTCCTGCCCTGGTTCGATCGACTAAAATGCATTACTCACATTTATCTAAATTAAACTCCATCTACCATTCATCCGCCAAATGGCCCAATTGATCAAGGTCCCGTTGCAATCCTAAATAATCTTCTTCACTGTCCACTATGCCGCCAATCTTGGTGTCATCTGCAAACTTACTAACCATGCCTACTAAATTCTCATCCAAATCATTAATATAAATGACAAAAACAGTGGACCCAGTACCAATCCCTGAGGCACACCACTGGTCACAGGCCTCCAGTTTGAAAAACAACCCTCTACAACCACCCTCTGTCTTCTGTTGTCAAGCCAATTTTGTATCCAATTGGCTACCTTACCTGGATCCCATGAGATTTATCTTATGCAACAAGCTATCATGCGATACCTTGTCAAAGACCTTGCTAATGTCCATGTAGACGACATCAACTCCACTGCCTTCATCTATCCTCTTGGTTACCCCTTTGAAAAACTCAGTCAGATTTGTGAGACATGATTTTCCACTCAAAGCCATGCTGACTGCCTCTAATCAGTCCTTGTGTCTCTAAATGCCTGTAGATCCTATGTCTCAGAATACCTTCTAACAATTTGCCACTACAGGTGTTAGACTCACCAGTATGTAATTCCCAGGCTTTTCCCTGCAGCCCTTCTTAAACAAAGGCACAACATTTGCCACCCTCCAGTCTTTGGACTCCTCACCTGTGGCTGTCAATGATTCAAATATCTCTGCTAGGGGACCCGCAATTTCCTCCCTAGCCTCCCACAACGTCCTGGGATATACTTCATCAGGTCCCAGGGATTTATCTACCTTGATGCGCTTTAAGATTTCCAGCACCTCCTTCTCTGTAATATGTACACTCCTCAAGACATCATTATTTATTTCCCCAAGTTTCCTAACATCCATGCCTTTCTCAACAGTAAATACCGATGAGAAGTGTTCATTTAGGATCTCACCCATCTCTTGTGGATCCGCATATAGACGACCTTGTTGATCCTTAAGAGGCCCTACTCTCTCCCTCGTTACTCTTTTGGCCTTTGGTAGATAAGGCATAATTCTCCTTTGCCTTATCTGCCAAAGCAATTTTGTGTCCCCTTTTTGCCCTCCTGATTTCCCTCTTAACTCTACTCCTACATCTCTATACTCTTCAAGGAATCCACTTGATCCCAGCTGCCTATGCATGTCATATGCTTCCTCCTTCTTGACCAGGCCTTCAAGATCCCAAGTTCATCTCAAGAATCAATTGAGTGAACTTTCCCTAAACTACTTCCAAAGAAGTTAAATCCTTTCTTAAATAAGGTGACCAAAACTGTACACAATACTCCAGATTAGTATAAGTAAGACCCTGCACAGCTGCAGCAACACATCCCTACTTTTATACTTAATTTCCCTTGTAATAAACACCAACATTTAATTCGCCTTCCTTACTGCATCTGCATTCCAACTTTTTCTGAATCATGTAAGGCCACCTAGATCAGAGTTCTGCAATCTCTATATATTTAAATAAAATTCTACTTTTCTGTTCTTTCTGCTGAAGTGGACAAGTTGATAGTTTCCCATTTTATACTCCATCAGCCAAGATTTTTGCCCAATCTTAGGGGTTTCTGAATTTCTGAACTCGTATGGTCTTTTTTATGTTGGCGGCACAGTGGTTAGCACTGCTGCCTCACATCACCAGGGACCCAGGTTCAATTCCTGGCTTGGGTCACTGTCTGTGCAGAGTCTGCACGTTCTCCCCGTGTCTGCGTGGGCTTCCTCCAGATACCCCAGTTTCTTCCCACAGTCCAAAAAGACGTGCTGGTCAGGTACATTGGCCATGCTAAATTCTCCCTCAGTGTACCCGAACAGGCACCGGAGTGTGGTGACTAGGGGAATTTCACAGTAAATTCATTGCCGTTAATATAACCCTACTTGTGACGGTAATAAATAAAATTTAACTTAAATTGCAGTCTTCAAGCTTTTAAATCCAAGCTTGATGTTGCCTTATCCTTAATTTATCTGAAGTTTTAATTATACATTTTATTAATTATTTATTGCAGAATTTTTTTCCCATTTTAAAATTTGGGGGCATTCTGAAGTATATTATTGATGAAAATGTGTACCTTTTTCAATATAATGTTTCTTATATGTTTATCCAATAGATGACGCTGACTACTGTGAACTTGTTGTAAGACTTCAGAAAAAAGACAACCGTACAGGACAAATTCAGGAATGGTGGACTGTTAATCAGACTGAAAAGTTCAACAGATATGATGATAAAGAAAGCTTAGAAATTATTGTATTCAGTGATAAAGTTAGCCCACCTAGCCTTGGGTTTCTTGCTGGTTATGGGTAAGAAAATACTTTTACTTTGTTTACAGTTATTTGATGTTTGTTACAAACCATCAGTTAATGATGGCATCAAATTTCTTTCCTTTCTTCACATGTACACCTTTATTATGTTGTAACTGTATTGAAAAAATTAAGGAAATATACGTTTCCATATGGATACTTTTACCCCATTATTGTGCTCAGCAGCATCCCAAAGACATAAAATGGCCTGGGCTGGGCTGGGATGGGTTGTGCTGCTGGTCACTTCTGGAGCATCCTGTAGGCTATTGGCATAGGTATGCCATGTATGCATTGGTGCTATGAGCAGAGGTTTGTTGGTCAATTTCATACACAAAGTTGAAACTTCAGCCATGCATGCCCACTGAATGTCTGTGCTGATCACACAGCTAACTAGGCATCCAACCACATAAGGGACCACCATGCCCTCCAAATTATATTATTTAAAGAACCAGACATCCAAATTTCAGGTGAGGTGTTTTTGACTTACTTATGCTATTGCAAAGTTGGTAGAAATTCTGTGGCGTGTTAAGACCCAGGCCAAAGACTCAAGTGTTTTATGAAGTTAGCCTAGACCCTAAGCTTTACATTTGATTTTGGCATTGGTTTCAGTCCAGGGACACTCCAAATGTTTCACCAGAGGGTTTTTATCAAACAAAGTTTATTAAAGGCCACAGTTAAAATATAACAAAAAGAATTAGTATAACTTTTACCAATTACAAGACTTAAACATGATCCAGTTTAACTCCTAACTGCCAGCTATTTCTGTTGTTCTAAGTTAAACACCATCCCAGAGACACACACCCTTCTTCTGACTTAACACAAACACAATTATGCTTGTGTGATGCTGGATTTTCAGTATTGTAACACCTATGGACAGAAATACAGGCTAAATGTTTGCAGAGAAGGATATTTCCTCAAAACAGCCAAACTTAATGAAATAAACTTAATATCTGACGACTTCCAGTCTTCAGACTCCAGAGAGAGGAAAAACTGCTGTTTCTCTCGCAGCTTCTGAAAATGAAACTAAAATTCAAATGCTCTGTGAAAAATAGCTGTCCTTAGTCACATGACATAACCTGTCAATCATCCCCAAATCAAGTGCCACTCAGCAATCCCAAGGGACCATTAAAACCACAGAACACTGCATTCATCCAGATTAAAAATAAACATGATGTCAATTGCACAGCTTCAGTAACAATGAAAGACATTGGCTGCAGACACGGTATCGACAAATTGCCAAGGACTGCAGAAACATCCTGCAGAGAAACATGATTAAAATACATTTCTTTCTGATTTGATTTATTATTGTCACATGTATTTACAGTGAAAAGTATTGTTTCTTGCACGCTATACAGACAAAGCATACCGTTCATAGAGAAGGAAATGAAAGAGTGCAGAATATAGTGTTACAGTCATAGCTAGGATGTAGAGAAAAATCAACTTAATGCAAGGTAAAGGCACATTATCATTGCAGGCTTGTTTTTGAAGGTCTATTGAGAGGTCATTCATCCATTCAGGCAGGGAAGAGGATTTTGCCACCTGTTTGTAAAAGGAATGGGGATTATTGTTGCAATACCTCTGTATTTGCCACAACACTAACAAATGGAGCAGAGGTTGAATAGAGGGGAAGCTCTGTGAAGTCGGAGGATGAGAAGGACTCTTCCCAGAAGTCACGACCCATCATGTGTTTTCCGAGAACATTTATCTGAGCCAGGAACAATGTCAGAGGTGACTCAGATTCACTAAGGACGTGGTTACATGACTGTGCCACCTTCTTGCCTTTATAGGACGGGGCATAGAGTATAAAAGTTGGGGTCTGATGTTGCAGATGTATAGAACGTTGGTTCGGCCGCATTTGGAATACTGCGTCCAGTTCTGGTCGCCACACTACCAGAAGGACGTGGAGGCTTTGGAGAGAGTACAGAGGAGGTTTACCAGGATGTTGCCTGGTATGGAGGGGCTTGGTTATGAGGAGAGATTGGGGAAACTGGGGTTGTTCTCCTTGGAAAGACGGAGGATGAGGGGAGACTTAATAGAGGTGTATAAAATTATGAAAGGCATAGATAGGGTGAACGGTGGGAAGCTTTTCCCCGGGTCGGTGGTGACGTTCACGAGGGGTCATAGGTTCAAGGTGAAGGGGGGGAGGTTTAACACAGATATCAGAAGGACATATTTCACACAGAGGGTCGTGGGGGCCTGGAATGTGTTGCCGGGCAAGGTGGTGGAGGCGGACACACTGGGAACGTTTAAGACTTATCTAGACAGCTATATGAACGGAGTGGGAATGGAGGGATACAAAAGAGTGGTCTAGTTTGGACCAGGGAGCGGCGCGGGCTAATTGTTCCTGGTTTCTCGTTTCAAGGCTTCATTCTATGATCATCTTGCTGGTGCCAGTACAGAGTGAGACTACGGATAGTTGGGAACCTGTCTCGGGGGCAGGGAATTCATATGGTGTTCGTGGAAGTGGAAATGACTAGGGTTGGGAAGCATTTTCCGATCGGGGCCATTGTGATCTCCTGGACTCGTTTCGATCGCCTCAGGGGGTCGGAGAGGAATTTCCAAGATTTTTTTTCCCCATATTGGCCCTGGGGTTTTTCACTCTGGATTTTCGCCTCTCCCTGGAGATCACATGGTCTGGAATGGGGGGGTGGGGGTAAGTTAATAGGTTGTAATGAACAAAGCATCGTAGCTGTGAGGGACAGCTCGGTGGATAGGATATTGGTATGTAGATAGGCTGGAAAATTGGGCGGGGATCCTGGATTCAGGATTCAATCCTGGACCGGGGAGCGGCGCGGGCTTGGAGGGCCGAAGGGCCTGTTCCTGTGCTGTATTGTTCTTTGTTCTTGTTCTTTTGCGCTACCTGGAGTCTCACACTGGGACCAAGGAAGGCACTGTCAGTGGTCAGACAGGTCACTGTGGCAGTAAGCTTCTACGCGAGCAGGTCTTTCTGGACAGGAGTAGCCAATGGTCCAATATCTCCCAGTACACTGTCTGGTGACAAATCCAGGAGTTGATATGCCTATGTGTCAAGAGCAATGATTACATTGTGTTCTGCTTAAGGTGTAAGACACAGGGTGAGGGAGTCGCATGCAATTACAAGGATAACGGGATTCCTGATTGTGCAGGAAGCCATTGACTGCATGTACATGGTTAAGGGCCATGTCAACAGTGCAAGATAAACAAAGCAAAAAAAAGCTACCTTTCTGTCAGTGTGCAATTGGTGTGCTACCATACACAATACGTCATATTAGTGAATGCTCACAACCCTAATCAGGGGAGATGGTGGCATCATGGCAATGTACTGTACTAGTTATTCAGAGGCCTAGACTAATGCTTTGGAGACATGGCTTCTCTTTCTGTGTTTTTGGATAAAAATGGACAGGTTACTTTTTGTGGCTTTTATTGTAGAATCGTGGCCAAAGGTTTTATCATTTTAGATAAATGATGAGATGGGGAATAGGGGAACCATGGTGACAAAGGGAAATGGTAGAATGGTGTCAAGCTACAGTGTTATTGCAGCTGTACTCATCTGGGCCAGTGGCGAGTATTCCATCACACTCCTGATTTGTTCCCTGTAAATTATGGAGAGGCTTTTGGGAGGCAGGTGGTGAGTTACTTGCTGCAGGATTCCTAGCCTCTGACCTGCTCTTGTAACCATAGTATTTCTATGGCTCGTCCAGTTCAGTTTCTGGTCAATGGTAACCTCCAGGAGTTTGATAGTGGAGGATTCAGTGATGGTAATTCCATTGAATATCAGGTGGTGATGGTTAGATTCTCTCTTGTTGGAGATGATAATTGCCTGGCACTTGTGTGGCACAAATGTTACTTGCTACTTGTCAGCTGAAGCCTAAATATTGTTCAGGTCCTGCAGCAATTTATATGGACTGTTTCAGTATCTGAGGAGTCATGAATTGTGCTGAACATGGTGCGAACATCCCCAGTTGTGACCTTATGATGAAAAGGAAGGTCATTGATGAAGCAAATGAACATGTTTGGTCCTAGGACACTGCCCTGAGGAACTTGTTTGTTATGCCTCTCACAGCTGGATCGCTGGAGGAATTTAGAGGCAACAAAGAATGGCTGTGATGCTTTAAAGTGTGTGAGGGTGAGGAAGAGTATTTGAATTAGGCAAGAGTTTTGAGTGCTCAAAACTGTTGATGGGTGAGTGACAGGGTTTTTAAAAATTCATTTATGGAATTTGGGCGTCGCTGGCTAGGCCAGTATTTATTGCCCATCTCTTGTTGCCTTGAGAAGGTGGTGCTGAGCTGGGTGGAAGTGGTGTGGCACATTGAGCAGCGTGAGAGATTGGTGGTGCAGTGGGTATGGGATGATCGTTGAAGTGATATTGACTGACCACTCCCATGCGATCGTTAAACTTTCCTCTTACAGTGTTGTCAGGTCCTTAAGGCCAGGCACCAGGGGTGGGATTTTCCAACCGTGCTCACCCCGAAACCAGAAAATCCTGCCTGAGGTTAACCGATCTTTCCGTGGTCCGCCCCTCACCTGCTCCGTCCGATTCCTGTGGCAGGTGGAACGGGAAAATTCGCCCCCCAGGTGTTCAGCTCTGGCCACCTGCTCCCATTCAGAGAAGTCTGTGACAGAACCTTAGAAGAGAAAAATGTTCGGGTGCAGCTGAGGTATCCCCCCAGGAGGGGGAGAGCTAGGGAAACCAAAGCCAGAGCTCCCTGGATGATGAAAGGAGAAGAGTAAGATGAAGTCCATGGAAAAAAAGGGGTAGTGGCAACATGGGTACAAGAACATAAGAATTAGGAGCAGGAGTAAACCATACAGCCTGTCAAGCCTGCTCTACCATTTAATATGATCATGGCTGATCTTGGGTTTCAGCTTCATTTTCCCACCTGCTCGTCATATCTCTTAATTCTCTCAGAGACCAAAACTCTGTCTGAGTAGAGAATTACAAAGATTCACAGCCCTTTGAGTGAAGTAATTTTTTCTTATCTCTAAATGATTGGCTTCTTATCCCGAGACTGTGCCTCCGTATTTTACTCACCAATTGACAGAAACAATCTATCTGCATCTACCCTATCAAGCTCCCTCAGAATTTTGTAGGTTTCAATGAGATCACCCCCTTATTCCTCTAGACTCCAGGGAATATAATCCAGTTTACTTAGTCTTTCATCACAGTACAATCCCTCAGCCCATGGACCAATCTACTGAACCTTTGCTCTAACCCTCCAACGCAAGTAAATCCTTTCTTAAATGTGGAGACCAAAATTGAACAGAGTACTCCACATGTGGTCTCACCAAACCCCTTCTTTATTCTTGTACTCCAAATCCCTTGCAATACAGGCCAGTGTCTGAGTTACAGGAACAGAAGAATTGTGTGTTTTTTGAACAGGAGGATGGTATAATATGGTGTTCTCAAGGGGTTGGTATGAAGACCACTGTTTCTATTTATGGCCTAAGCTTGGATGTATGAAGCACAATTTCAAAACTTGCCGATGTCATAAAACCAGAAAGTATTGCAAATTTGGAGGAGGAAAGTACAAGACTTCAAAATGACATAGATAGGTTGATGGAATGGCCAAACATGTGGCAGGTGAAATTTTTAAAAATTCATTTGTGAGTTGTAGGTGTCGCTTGCTAGGTCAGCACTTAATGCCCATCCATAATTGTCCTTGAGAAGAGAGTGAATCACTGCATTCCATGTGGAATAGATACATCCACAGTGCTGTTAGGGAGAGAGTTTCAGCATTTTGGTCCAACAACAGTGAAGGAACAGCGATATATTTCCAAGTCAAGGTTGTGAGTGGTTCAAGGGGAATCTCTAGGTAGAGATGTTCCCATGGGAACTGCCCTTATCCTTCTTGATGGTAGTGATTGTGGGTTTGAAAGGTGATGTCTGAGAAGCCTTGGTTCGTTCTCATGGTTCATCATGTAGATGGTACACACTGCTGCCATTGTGCCTCGGTGGAGTGTGAAGTGGTACATTTTGCTAGGAAAAACATGAAGAGACAATGTACAGTAACGAGCATAGCAGGTGCAAGAACATGAACGTCTGGGGGTATGTGTGCACAAATTATTGAAGGTGATAGAGCATTTGAGAAAGTGGTTAAAAAGATTTAAGGGGTCGTAGGCTTTATAAATGAAGGTGTGAAGTGACCTCATCAGATGGCCAATATCGCAGTGGAAACCTCAGATAGGCATTAGGACAATTATTCATCCTAATACAAAGGCACAAACATTTATGATAGGTGTGGCCATTAATAAAGAATTAAAAAAAGGCATGCAATGTGGCAAGTGATTTGGCAATGGTTGCTTAACATCCTAAACAGCCAAATTTCTGGGCTCTGATCTTTTTTCAATATAGGGAAATAATTTTTGCTGAATTTCCTTTATCATAATTTTTTCATGCTGTTTTCATTACTTTTCAGTATTGTGGGTCTGTATGCATCAGTTGTGCTGGTCATTGGAAAGTTTGTACGCGAGTTCTTCAGTGGGATCTCTCATGACATCATGTTTGAAGAGCTGCCAAACGTGGATCGAATTTTGAAGTTATGTACAGATATCTTCCTGGTTCGAGAGACTGGAGAACTTGAATTGGAAGAGGATCTGTTTGCCAAGCTCATCTTTTTGTATAGATCACCAGAAACTATGATCAAATGGACACGTGAAAAAACAAAGTGAAAGCTTCTGCTGGTGTGGATGTAAAAGGTTTTTTTAAAATAAAAAAAAGCACAATATCACTGAAAAGCCGAGCTTATCAGTTAGATGACAGCAGCTTTTCCTTATGGAGCCCAGGCAGTTGCACGTTCCTTAAGTCCTCTCTGCCTACAGTCTCTCCGCTGATACGAAAGGCTGGTGCTTGTTCTAACATTCAGCATCAGTTATGGAAATGATTGTGTTGCAACTGAATCCAGTTTCTTTCTATTTTTAGTCAGCCAAAATCAGGACTTCCGAAATGCTTATGTTCCTTGCAGGTATCAACTGTATCAATCCTTTATATTTCTTCATGCAATGCAATGGTTTTGTGCCATGTAATCTGCTGTCATTATCAACCAGTCACAGAGGAACAAGGCCTGGAGTGATTCAATATTGACAAGGACATCACCAATGAATAAGAATTCTTGGATATCACAGGTGATGCAAGCGTATACTGACTGTCCTGAGCAAGGAAAATAATTTGACTATCTGTTTTGAATGCCTTATTTTATTTGTACAGTCAATAGAAAAGTATGACCATGTCAGTAATCTTTCTCAGGAAAAAAGTTCATTTATCAAAAGGCTTGTGTGTCTTCTATAACTTCATTATATTATAAAAACAATGTGGGTACACAATATTGCAATACAATCAAAAATACTCCATCTTGAGCAAATGTTTTTCCAAGATGAAAGACCCCTGGTGATATCGGTGAAAGTACTTGAAACTAAAAGTCAGCAAAGTGTTCAGAATTTACTTGAACCTTTGAAATGCAAAGCCTTCAACTGTTTTTATTTATTTGATTCAACCAAAGGCAACACTACTCTTGCTTGATGTTCCCATAGTTTCATCAGTTTACTTTCATGATGGGAGAAAAATAATAACTGTCTTTCCTCTTATCTGATTTTTCCACCTCTCTGAGACATCTATCCTTTCATCTACGACATTTGTCAGCTGAGAGCTTGGGCAATTGACTGCCATGTCTCTGCCTGTAGTGGTCTTTAACAAATCTTTTAAAAGTACATAAGAGCCCGGGGCCACTCATCTCTGATTTTGTTTTTGTTGGGATTCATTTATTTTCATCCACTGCCCATCAGCTGTGAAAGCCTAACCAATATCAAGAACTTATTTGTGGGAGTCGAGGGGCACAACTGTGTCACCCATTCTTGTGTTACAGAAGGTTGGAATAACCATATCATGGGTCCCATCTGTTATTGTGTCTCATGCCCATTATTGTGCAACTAACATTTTAGATGGACAAAAATATTTTCTGTTCATACAGAATAGAAGAAAATGCCCAAATGAGATCCAAATGGTTTGGTTGGATTTTGCTCTACTTAAAACACATGTGCATTTAAATTTTATTTCCATGCCTAATGATCAACAAATATGCACAACAGTCGCATGATCAGGTTCCAGAGCGAATAAATTGCTATCTTTTTATTCTAAATTGAACTTTAGAGGTAACAGTGCTGAGCACAGTATGTAGAATATGAAATAACGAGTCAAAATAAAAGGAAGTTATGTAACCATTCAATATTGCATAATATTTTGACAACCTGGATTGCCTGCTAGAAAATATGGACTTCTGCATTGAAGCAGATCTGTTTGACGTAAATTTTGATTCTTTTTCTATATATTTCCACATGCAAATTGCTTTTGCTACAATTGTTGAAGTACCTACAGTCCTATGACAGGCCAAAATATCAACCTGACGGATCTTAATGTTTATTTTTATTGACTTACCAAAATGCAAACATGTTGAATTTGATTTAGAAATTGAGAGATATTTCTAAGGGTTATGACATTGTCAATAGGCATGATCGTAGCACAGTCATTGGACCTTCAACTTATTTGAAAAACCCTACTAAAAATGAATCCGTTGTTACAGCAAGGATCATTGCAATATAATGTTGCAGTGTATAATTGTAGAAATTTTAATTGGTTGTGCTTCTCAAAAGATTACCACTGACTCAATTACTTGAAATGGTCAGTTCTCAAGATGACCATTCTGTTTCATATATATTGTATTTAGATAAACCAGTTGGTTTCACAACTAGTACAAGCTTGTATCGTTAAGTCATTATTAATAATGCAAAGCAGGGATTAAAATTTACCTTTCTCATTGGTAGATTTTCTTCTTAATGATCTAATTCAGTGGCTGATGAATTTTTTCTGTAACTTGTTACACAATCCCAAGACAGCCCATTTGTTAAAACTTACAGGGCTCAATAGATTGTGTGTTTACAGTGGCATACTGATGAACTTGATTTGATTTGATTTATTGTCACATGTATTGATATACAGTGAAAAGTATTGTTTCTTGCACGCTATACAGGCAAAGCATTACCATTCATAGAGAAGGAAACGAGAGAGTGCAGGCTGTAGTGTTACAGTCATAGCTAGGGTGTAGAGAAAGACCAACTTAATTCAAGGTAGATCCATTCAAAAGTCTGACAGCAGCAGGGAAGAAGCTGTTCTTGAGTTGGTTGGTATGTGACTTCAGACTTTTGTATCTTTTTTCCCGACGGAAGAAGGTGGGAGAGAGAATGACTGGGATGCGTGAGGTCCTTAATTATACTGGCTGCTTTGCCGAGGCAGCGAGAAGTGTAGACAGAGTTAATGGATGGGAGGCTGATTTGCATGATGGATTAGGCTACAATTGCGACCTTTTGTAGTTCCTTGCGGTCTTTGGCAGAGCAGGAGCCATACCAAGCTGTGATACAACCAGAAAGAATGTTTTCGATGGTGCATCTGTAAAAGTTGGTGAGAGTCGTAGCTGACATGCCAAATTTCCTTAGTCTTCTGAGAAAGTAGAGGCGTTGGTGGGCTTTCTTAACTATAGTGTCGGTATGAGGGGACCAGGACAGGTTGTTGGTGATCTGGACACCTAAAAACTTGAAGCTCTCGACCCTTTCTGCTTCATCCCCATTGATGTAGACAGGGGCACGTTCTCCTGAAGTCGATGACAATCTCTTTCGTTTTGTTGACATTGATTATTTATTTAAACAATGTTGCAGTCCAGGTTTAATCACATAGAAACAAAATGCCTGCTTTCGTGTTTTCATGAAGACCTGGACAGAATTTCTCGGTAATAATCTGCATATGAAGAAAAGTGGTGAATAATTGACCCTATGATCCTGAAAGTTATTATGAAGGTAGTCTGGAGACTACTATGAATTTCAAACACTGCTGACAGAGGGTTAAAACTGACAGAAAGAGAAGCTAAGTAAACCTGCAAAATTCTTTTAATCTGCGATATTACAGTCATGGTAACCCTTTAACATTTTATAAACTCAAAGCAAGAGTGAATGTTCATATCCAAATATTCTAAAGATTTTTCATCTTTTGAAAGGAATTAATAGCAATTCCTGCTGCTTGGAAGGCGATGGGGGGTGGGGGGGGGGGGTGGTTGTGGGGTAGTGGAGGGAGCGGTGAAACTATTGCTTTAATTTGATTTTCTGTAATTACCTTAACCATGTATATTGGAATGAAATAGCTATTTTCAACCTCCTTGTTGACAGTGCAGCTGCATGTTCCAACCCCCTCCACCATGTGCACTGTCTTGGATGATTTTAAAATGAATATTTCTGAAGATGAATTATAGCAGTTTGAGCAACCAAGTTTTGTATGACACAGGAGTTATGTTATTCCACAGTAGATTTCAATATTACAATGTGTGTTAATATGTATTTATATTTCAAGTTTATTCATAAACTTCTGGAATAGTTATAGAAAATATGCAATAAGCTTTGCTTCTAGTTGGGTTACTCTGGTTTTCCTCTGAACAAGATGCTGTCTACCAGACCCACGCGATTCTGACCCTGCTGTAACAGGAAATATGTCCCTGTTTTATATTTGTTTCTAAGACATCTCACTAAGTGATGAACATTTTCAATAAAATTTCTTGAAAAATTGATTTTCTCTTACCATTAGATTTGTAAAGTCTAAAAATGGCCAGGGGCTTTCATCCCAAGTTGCTTTGGATGCATTTTCTTTGTTGCAGACTCTGTCTTAAACCACAGATATCTGGAAATTTCAAGAATTACAACCTCAATGTCCCTTAATATTCCAGGTCAGAACTGCCATGAGTGATCATTCTCGTTATTTAAAAATCTAAACGTTTGTAAGGTGTGTTTAAATGATAATGTGAAATTATCAGTCCTGATATCTCTGATCAAGATAATTTGTACATACTACATACCACCTTATATAATCACTGTTTGTTTCCCTGAGAAGGTAATTAGTGATGGGCAATAAATATTTGGCTTGTCAGCGATGATTGTATCCCATTAAATATTTTTTTTTGAAAAGCAGTGTTGAGAACTGTTGAGTGGCTTAATGTAAGCTCACTGCCTGGTCTCCTGGATTGACACCATAATTTATCCTCTCAATTATAGGGTGGAATACTCCATGTGGGGACACAAGGAAACCTAGGGACTTGACATAGGTAGCCACTGCCACCCCACAAAAACACAACCCGCCCACATCCCCCACTGACAGTGAGTGGAATTCCACTCACTGAAACTTAGCCCAACCCTCCTGGGACTGCAGAGAGCCTGCAGAAGACACCTCCTGCTCCCCAAAATCTTGATACAACCCTCAGACCAGGTAGGTGTTTCTTGTCCAGTTCAAGCAGAAGGCTGATTATGAATATGAAGTTACAATCTCTGGGACAGCCAATGTGTGCACAGCAAAAAGCAATGTAATGACCAAATTGTAATGTCCTAGCTATATTGGGGGTTGTGGGTTTAACAGCAAGAAAAGATGAGAGTTGGATACTGAAATTCAAACTAACACAATAGAATCCCTACAGTACAGAAAGAGGCCATTCGGCCCATCGAGTCTGCACCGACCACAATCCCACCCAGGCCCTACCCCCATATCCCTACATATTTTACCCACTAATCTCTCTAACCTACGCATCTCATGACACTAAGGGGCAATTTTTTAGCATGGCCAATCAACCGAACCCGCACATCTTTGGACTGTGGGAGGAAACCAGAGCACCCAGAGGAAACCCACGCAGGCACGAGGAGAATGTGCAAACTCCACACAGACAGTGACCCGAGCCAGGAATCGAACCCAGGTCCCTGGAGCTGTGAAGCAGCAGTGCTAACCACTGTGCTACCATGCCACCCATTTTATTGAAAGAAATGGTCTCTGCACTGCAGAATACAAAACTGAAACAACTAATAGCATCACCATCAAATCACAGTGACACCGTGGTTAACAGTGCTGCCTCAGTGTTAGGGACCTGGGTTCGATTCCCGGCTTGGGTCATTGTCTGTGTGGAGTCTGTACGTTTTCCCCGTGTCTGCATGGGTTTCCACCAGGGTGCTCCAGTTTCCTCCCACAGTCTGAAAGACGTGCTGGTTAGGTGCATTGGCCGTGCTAAGTTCTCAGGCACCTGAGTGTGGCGACTAGGGGATTTTCACAGTAACTTCATTGCAGCGTTAATGTAAACCTACTCGTGACTAATAAATAAACTTTAACTTTGAATCATGTTATCAGCTCTTAAAGCAACCTGCACAACCCTTTTAAATATATAACATCCCTTCCCTTTTACTTCTGTGGTCCTGATAACAAATTACTATGACTCATTATTATCATTCATTTGTAGGACACGGGCATCGCTGGCTGGGCAGCATTTATTACCCATTCCGAGTTGCCCGAAGACAGTTGAGAGTCAAGCACATTGCTATGGCTCTGGAGTCACATGTAGACCAGACCAGGTGAGGATGACAGATTTCCTTCCCTAAAGGACATAGAAACTAGAAGCAGGAGCTGGCCATTTGGCCCTTTCAACTTGCTCTGCCATTCATTTTGATCATGCCTGATCACCGAATTCAATATACTGATCCCCCCTTCCTCCTAACATTAGTGAACCAGATGGGTTTTTTGACAATGGTTTCATGGTCAACAGTAAATTCTTAATTCCAAATTTTTTAATTGAATTGAAATTCCACCACCTTCCATGGCGGATTCAAACCCGGATCCCCAGAACATTAGCTGAGTTTCTGGATTACTAGTCCAGCGATAATACTGCGAGGCTATCGTCTCCCCTGTAGATCAATAATACTCTAGACACAGCACTATGCATCAATGATCAATATACACAGTCATTAAGAAAGTCGATCAGAGGATGTCTATTCCCCTTTGGTTGTACATTACATTTTGGAATTTGTCCTTGCCCCTGAAAGTATGCTTTGGAACTTCAGTAGACACCTCTTGGAGCTAATGCTACATCACTCTTACTCGGTATAGTAGCAGGGACACAATCATCAGGCCAACTGAGATTCTTCTGTAGCAGCATTCACAACACTAGAGACTAAAGAATTTGGTGTTTCTGGAGATATTCTGAGAAATTGTTTTGAGATGATAACAATTGGTCAGCGTAGCGTCGCCAAATTAGTTCACTTCAATTTGAACCGTGTAAGAAATTGGACCTGTTTTTGCTAAAACTATGACTGGTACCCATTTCTCACTCGTGGCGTAGTTACGCACTAACACAATCCGTGTTGAAATGAGCGTCATTTTGCCCTCACTTCTTGTCTAGCAGCTTGACATTATTGTTGATCTATTATTGCTGAGATTTCTGGAGGTAATAAATCAAATTTAGTTCTCAACTTTCTCTTTGAGTAATAATGCAGCTGGAGTTTGGGTAGTCACACGTAGTGTTTCTAGAAGATGCCAAAAAGCTATTCACACACATAACAAACCTTGCTCTTGAAGGATTTAAAGAATGTTTCAAGGATTGTACGAATCTTTCAGCTGATCCATTGGTTGATGGATGATAAAGTATGGATTTTATATGTTGAATACCATTTACTTTGAGATAATCCTCAAACTCTTGTGAAGTAAACTGTGAACCTCACTAACAATCTGTTCTGGTTACCAAATCTTGCGAAGATTTTGTCAGGTTTTTCAATGGTTTGTTCAGATGTAGTAGATCGCATAACTTCTGGCCACTTTTGAGTGTGCATCAATTACGATAAGAAAGGGACCAGCAAAATCTACATGTAATTGTTGCCTTAGCATTTTAGGCCACTCTCAAAGGTGTAAAAGAGACAATGGTGGTTTATTTCTTATTCATGCCAAGGATACTTTCCCACTTCTCTTCAATCTAGAACCGGCCACCAAAAATAACTTGTGCTAATTCCTTCATCCAGACTATACCAAGGTGTCCTTCATGAGGTTGTTCAAGAACTTTTCCAAGCAGACTAGGTGGAATGATCACTTGGATTCCCCACAATGGACACCCCACCAAAGCATCTTTGACATCCTTGTTTCTTTCTCACATTCTGTTGTCTGGTCCTATGACTATTTCATACATAGTAAATTATACAATGGCTTCAATAATGTAGCTAAGGAACAAATTTTCCAGAATAATTCACTAATCCTAGAAAGGACCTCAATTGCGTCACATTCGTCAGACGTGGCGCTTCTAAAAAGCGTCCATATTTTTAGGTGCTTTATGTAGGCCTCTTTTTACCCTGGAGACTGCTAACTTGATTTTTTTTTCAAAAGACCCCAGCTATACAGCAAAGCAGCTGCTTTTTTGATATACCAGTTTTTGTTGTTGTCGGTGCAGACTCAATGGGCCGAATGGCCTCCTTTTGTACTGTAGGGATTCTATGATTTTGCCTGGAATCTCACCTTTCTCTGATTAGGAAAATAAGCTCTTTTAAAACCACATGGAGAGCTTTTTCTTTCTTGTCTTCCTGGCCCTTTAATCCTGTTGTTGCTTCTCCTGAGCTTTCTAATATTCTAACTGAGGACCGACAATCTTTTCTACCTTAGGATTTTTTCTCAATGAAACAAAATCCTGTCTCATCACCAATTGTCTTTCTGTAATGTCCTAACTATGTTAGGGGTTGAGGGTTTTAACAGAAAGAAAAGACTTGGTTTGCACATGTGGATTCAAACTAACCCACAATAGGTTTTATTGAAAGGTGTTCTCTACACTGCAGAATACAAAACGAAGTAAAACAACAGCTTGCAACACCCTAATGACATCACCATCAAATCATGTGATCAGTTCTTAAAACAACCTGCAACCCTTATAAATATATATCACTGATTATCCAGTTTAATGATCCTGATAAATATTGGCCACACACCAGAGTACTGCCCGCCCCCACCCCCGCCCCTAACTCTTTTTGGAGGGGACAAACTAGACCTTGGTTTAAAGTTTCATCTAAAAGACAGCACTCCAAAAACAGTTTTTCCTCAGTACTGCATTGGATTATTAGCCTAGACTTTTCACTCCAGTCTCCTAAATGGGATGTGAACCTTCTGACTGAGTGGTGAGAGTACCACAAAATGAGCCACAACAGAGGTAACAGGATTCCAAACCTCGCTTTTAGGATTTTATTTAACTACTCTCTAGCAATTTTAGGTTCAAGTACTTGAACACCTTATTTCCAAAGCTCTTGAAGTTCACCCTGCTGTCTGCAACGCATTATAGTTAGAATCATAGAATCCCTACAGTGCAGAAGGAGGCCATTCGGCCCATTGAATCTGCACCAACAACAATCCGACCCAGGCCCTATTCCTGTAACCCCATGTATGTACCATTCTAATCCCCTGACACTAAGGGACACTGAGTCCGTCCCTGTGGCTCAGAAGGGAAAGGGGAGAGCAGTAGAGCTATAGTTATTGGGGACTCGTTTGTTAGAGGGATAGATAGGAGGTTCTGTGGCAACAAGAGAGACTCACGGATGGTATGTTGCCTCCCGGATGCCAGGGTCCATGACATCTCCGACCGTGTCTTCAGGATTCTAAAGGGGGAGGGGAAACAGTCACAAGTCGTGGTGCACGTCGGCACCAAAGACATAGGTAAGAGAGGGGACGGGGATATAAAACAGGAATTCAGGGAGCTTGGGTGGAAGCTGAGAGCCAGGACAAAACAGGTTGTCATCTCTGGTATGTTGCCGGTGCCACGGGATAGCGAGTTGAGGAACAGGGAGAGAGTGCAGTTAAACACATGGATGCAGGGATGGTGAAGGAGGGAGGGTTTCAGCTATGTGGATAATTGGAACACTTTCTGGGGAAGGTGGGACCTGTACCAACAGGACGGGGTGCACCTGAACCAGAGGGGCACCAATATCCTGGGAGGGAAATTTGCTACGGCTCTTCGGGGGGGTTTAAACTAATTTGTCAGGGGGATGGGAAAAGAAGTTGTAGTCCGGAGGTCAGTGAGTGTAGTGAGGTACTGGGAAGGGTATCATGGTCAAAGGTGGGTACCAGCAGACAAGAAGGGGGGTTGAAGTGTGTCTACTTCAATGCAAGGAGCATCCGAAATAAGGTAGGTGAACTTGGGGCGTGGATTGGCACTTGGGACTACGATGTTGTGGCCATTACGGAGACATGGGTAGAACAAGGACAGGAATGGTTGTTGGAAGTTCCGGGGTATAGATGTTTCAGTAAGTGTAGGGTAGCTGGTAAAAGAGGTGGAGGAGTGGCATTGTTAATCAAGGAGAGTGTAACGGCTGCAGAAAGGCATTTTGAAGGGGATCTGCCTACAGAGGTAATATGGGCTGAGGTTAGGAATAGGAAAGGAGCGGTCACGTTGTTAGGAGTTTACTATCGCCCCCCAAATAGTAATAGAGATGTGGAGCAAGAAATTGCTAAGATTATGGATAGGTGTGGAGGTCACAGGGTAGTTGTCATGGGGGACTTTAACCTTCCAAATATTGATTGGAACCTTTATAGGTCGAATAGTTCGGATGAGGCAGTTTTTGTGCAGTGTGTGCAGGAGGGGTTCCTGACACAATATGTGGATAAGCCGACAAGAGGTGGGGCCACATTGGATTTGGTAATGGGAAATGAACCGGGCCAAGTGTTGGATTTAGTTGTGGGAGAGCACTTTGGAGATAGTGACCACAATTCGGTGTCTTTTGTTATTGCAATGGAGAGGGAGAGGGCCATGCGGCAGGGCATAGTTTACAATTGGGGGAGAGGTAATTATGATGCAATCAGGCGGGAATTAGGAAGCATAGGTTGGGAACAAAAATTGTCAGGCAAAGACACTAATGATAAGTGGAACTTTTTCAAGGAACAAATACTGCGTGTCCTTGATAGGTATGTCCCTGCCAGGCAGAGAGGAAATGGCCGAGTGAGGGAACCATGGTTCACAAAAGACGTGGAATGTCTTGTCAAGAGGAAGAAGGAAGCGTATGTTAGGTTGAGAAAACAAGGTTCAGTTGGCTCGATGGAGGGCTACAAGTTAGCAAGAAATGAGCTGAAAAAGGGGCTTAGGAGAGCTAGGAGGGGGCATGAGAAGTCCTTGGTGGGTCGGATCAAGGAAAACCCCAAGGCTTTTTACTCTTATGTGAGGAATAAAAGAATGACCAGGGTGAGGTTGGAGCTGGTCAAGGACGGTAGTGGGAATTTGTGCATGGAGTCAGAAGAGGTGATGAATGAATACTTTTCTTCGGTGTTCACCAAGCAGAGGGGCCATGTTTTTGGGGAAGAGAAGGTGTCACAGGCTGATAGGCTGGAGGAAGTAGATGTTCGGAGGGAAGATGTGCTAGCAATTTTGAATAAACTGAAAGTTGATAAGTCCCCTGGGCCTGATGAAATATATCCTAGGATTCTTTGGGAGGCAAGGGATGAGATAGTAGAGCCTTTGGCTTTGATCTTTGGGTCCTCACTGTCCACGGGGATGGTGCCAGAGGACTGGAGAGTGGCGAATGTTGTTCCTCTGTTTAAGAAAGGGAATAGAAATGACCCTGGTAATTATAGGCTGATTAGTCTTACTTCAGTGGTCGGTAAGTTGATGGAAAAGGTCCTTAGGGATAGGATTTACGACCATTTAGAAAGATGCAGATTAATCCGGGATAGTCAGCACGGATTTGTGAAGGGCAAGTCTTGCCTCACAAATTTGATAGAATTTTTTGAGGAGGTAACTAAGTGTGTAGATGAAGGTAGTGCAGTTGATGTCATGTACATGGATTTTAGTAAGGCATTTGATAAAGTCCCCCACGGTCGGCTTATGAAGAAAGTAAGGATGTGTGGGATAGAGGGAAGTTTGGCCGATTGGCTAGGTAACTGGCTTTCTAACAGAAGACAGAAGGTGGTGATGGATGGAAAATTTTCAGACTGGAAACCGATTACCAGCGGAGTGCCACAGGGATCAGTGCTTGGTCCTCTGCTATTTGTAATTTTTATAAATGACTTGGAGGAGGGGGCTGAAGGGTGGATCAGTAAATTTGCTGATGACACCAAGATTGGTGGAGTAGTGGATGAGGTGGAGGGCTGTTGTAGGCTGCAAAGAGATATAGATAGGATGCAGAGCTGGGCTGAAAAATGGCAAATGGAGTTTAACCCTGACAAATGCGAGGTGATTCATTTTGGTAGGACAAATTTAAATGTGGATTACAGGGTCAAAGGTAGGGTTCAGAAGAATGTGGAGGAACAGAGAGATCTTGGGGTTCATATCCATAGATCTCTGAAGGTTGCCACTCAAGTGGATAGAGCCGTGAAGAAGGCCTATAGTGTGTTGGCGTTCATTAACAGGGGGTTTGAGTTTAAGAGCCGTGGGGTTATGCTGCAACTGTACAGGACCTTGGTGAGACCACATTTGGAATATTGTGTGCAGTTCTGGTCACCTCACTACAAGAAGGATGTGGAGACACTGGAAAGAGTGCAAAGGAGATTTACCAGGATGCTGCCTGGTTTGGAGGGTAGGTCTTATGATGAAAGGTTGAGGGAACTTGGGCTTTTCTCTTTGGAGCGGAGGAGGTTGAGAGGAGACTTGATAGAGGTTTATAAGATGATGAGGGGGATAGATAGAGTGAACGTTCCAAGACTATTTCCTCGGGTGAGTGGAGTGGTAACTAGGGGGCATAACTATAGGGTTCATGGTGGGAGATATAGGCAGGATGTCCGAGGTAGGTTTTTTACTCAGAGAGTGGTTGGGGTGTGGAATGGACTGCCTGCAGGGATAGTGGAGTCAGAAACTTTAGGAACATTTAAGAAGCTTTGGATAGGCACGTGGAGTACTTCGGGATGATAGGGAGGAAATAGCTTGATCTGGGTTTCAGACAAAGCTCGGCACAACATTGTGGGCCGAAGGGCCTGTTCTGTGCTGTACTGTTCTATGTTCTAATTTAGCATAGCCAATCAACATCACCCACACATCTTTGGACTGTGGGAGGAAACCCGAGCACCCGGAGGAAACCCATGCAGACACGGGGAGAACATGCAAACTCCACACAGGCAGTGACCTGAGGCCGGAATTGAACCCGTCCCTGGCGCTGTGAGGCAGCAGTGCTAACCACTGTGCCACCGTGCCGCATTATAAAAGTTATAAAACAAATAGATGGCTTTGTATTAAACTGGAACATGTAAGCTGAAAAAATAAAAAGAATCATTGACCTTAAATTCTCGATGTTGATTTAATTTGCCAAATATGTCTCACATATTGACAATATACTTCAAGTATGGATGCCAATGACAAATTCAAATAGGAATGGTTAAATTGCTGATTCAGCAAAGAATGAATAAAAACTTGACATGGAGACAGAATTGAAATGTGGTTGGAGTGGAGCTGAGGGCAGGCAAGTGAAGTCTGAATGATCCTGTGTTACTTGACACCACTGTGTAGATTTTTTGCACTTTTGTAATTATTAACATAGTTTTCTAGCATATTTTATAATTTAGGAATACTTAAATCAACACAACTCAGACATGCTTTGTGAAAGCCCATTTTCCAAAATGGAGAGGAAAGCCAAGTCCAGGGAGTCCGTAGGGAAGCAAGGTCAACACTTGGGGCAGTATTTTACAATGCCCATCGGCAAGTCTGGAGGTTGGCGCCAGGCTGGGGGGAGCTGTCTTGTAAAATGTAGCCTGTGGCCTGTATGGCACATATCCATCTTCCCCAAAACTGTCTTCCATTTTACAGGGGCTGGCAGACGCAGCTCACCTGCCTACCCTTAGGCCCATTCGAGGCCCTTAAGAGGCCAGCCAAGGGCCACATTCGCCACTATTTTATATGCAGCAGGGGCAATGCTAATTTGGTAGCCTGGGAGCTTTAGCTGCGTGGGCTGATGTCGTGCAAGGGGGGGATTTGGAGGAACCTCTTTTAGGGTTTCATCCTGTGTTCATTATAGGGAATCCCTCAAGATCGTTTCCACCCCACCTTTCACCACTACCCCTCCAGGCCTCTCAAACCCAGCTCCTAACTTCCTCAGTCTCCTCAGTGAGGCCAACAAAGCAGGCCCCACCGATACCCCGGGCTTATCTTCAGTCTGGCCTCCATTCACTTCTGTTCTTTTGGGATTGGCTGCAGTTCCAGCAATGGCCACCACCCAAACCTGGTGCTGCTGGAATTGTAGAGCTACTGGCCATATGGCAGGATTTCCTCCTTAGATGTCACCAGAGTCTCATCTTCTGCCAGTTAACACTCAACTGATCATAAAACGCAGCCAGTATTGGTGGGGATGCAGTACCGCTGACGTTTTGAATGGTAGGCTGGTAAACTTGGCCATAGGAAAAACCCTGCCCTATGTTATAATGATGATAGCAATGGCAGATTCATTAAATAGACAGAAGAATCTTGCAAAGTGTCAAATATTTTATATACATCATTTCAAATACAGAAAAATATACAAAAATTGCTTTACGTTTGGGCAAGACAAATCTTCACAAATTGTTTTAAAAGTATATACGAGGTAGAGCCAAGACTATTCATCGTACAAATTTGATAAACCTATTAGCTATTCTAGAATTAATCGGACAAGGTTTAATTTTCTAAATTGAAACTGAGCAGCAATCATAGAATTTATTTTCAAAAATTTGATTTTTGTTTGGTTTTGCAACAGGGAGAAAGACAGTTTGCATCACCTTGTAAGCAACTGATATGACCGCCAACAGTATAAGTTTTATGGACTCCATTGTACAAATCTAGCCACAGTCGTTTTTAAAGCTAATACATTTCATAGAAGCGAAAAACGTTAGTCCAAAGTAATATAATCCCCAATCCTTGTAGGAAACCATGTAAAGAAATGGTGGGGTTAAAGGCATTGCAATCTTCAGCGAAGCTCATATTTGGATTATCAGTTCATTTAATGGTGCTTATATTTGTTATTTTAAAATTCCATTATCTTTTAGCCATAGTACACACACAAAAGGGTCAATATTTTTCTTAAAAATTGCATACTTAAGGCATTGATCAAACCAGTTTAAAATGTTTTGTAAGGCTAATAAGATACAGCATTCCAAAAGGGAATACAAGGCTGAGAATAATTTTTTTTAAAAAAGGTGTGTATCTTTTGTACAACAAAATACACCAACTAGAATTTGCTGACATTTTTGGAAGTAGGTCACTCTCGTGGTTTGCAGAGAACCTCGCTTAAGGACCATTCCTTGTTCCACTACTCCAATGGCTTCTCATTAGTGATCACCCCTATGCTGACAGAGAAGAAAGTGCTAAGCCTCAACTTCATACTGGTTGAGAATTATTTTAAATGTATGAGCCCCAGTATGCCACACAATCAGATTAATACTCTGCACCCATGGGGAACACCATCATTCTTGGGACTCCCGTCATTCTCACTGACAGCTCTCACTGGTCTCAGGCCCCAGTCCCCATCTCCATTGTTTGAAACAGTCCAGTTCCTGGACCCAAGGGGACATGCTAAGTTGGCAAAACTATCACAGTGGCTTAAAAGGCACAGATATTCAATTGGACAGTCTTCAATAATATGAATTTTTAAAAAAGAAAAGAAAATTCTGCTATGATTAAAATGAAGTATGCTCTTCCAGACTTCATAAATGTTTGAAGTATCATGGAAATAGACGCGCAGCACTGCAGCCTTTTCTAAATACCTGAGAGGATGCCAACTGAAGACATTTTTCCCAGCAACATGGAAAACCAATTCCTGGATTCAGTGACACTCCTTCAGTTTTGATACAGACCATTTATTTGCTCAAAGGTGATGGAACTGCCCTGCCATCCTTCTCTCATTACAGGACTGAAAACCTCCTCTGGTAACATCTGACAGTACGGCAGACTGTGGCTGGAATGACGTACAAAAGCAATAGAGCTGCTGTGAAGATGGAGTGATCCATAGTCAGTTTATAAACAAAATTACAAATGCTGTAAACTCCAACCTCCAAGATAACATCAGCTAGATCAGTGACCTTTTGTCTTAGAACAGAGAAGGCTGAGGCGGGGCCTCATAGAGGTGAACAAAACTGATGGATATAAACAGGAAGAAACTTTTCCCCTTAGTAAAGGGGTCAATAACCAGGGGGCATATCTTTAAGGTAAGGGGCAGGAGATTTAGAGGGGTTTGAGGACAAAGCTTTTCACCCAGAGAGTGGGTGGGAATGTGGAGCTCACAGCTTGAAAGGATGCTTGAGGCGGGGAACCCTCAACATTTGTGCAGCATTTAATTGAACTTTGATACACCATAGCATACAAGGGTATGAACCAAGTGCTGGAAAATGGGATTGGAATAGACAGGTGATTGATGGCCGGTGCAGACACGATGGACCAAAGGGTCTCTTTCTGTGCTGTAAAACTCTTGACTCTATCAACTTAAATCAAGTGAAACTGAAAACAAAATGTTCAAATATCTTGGAGTGTGCCTGAAGAATCATATTTAAGTTACATGAAAAGTTGCAATTTTGTTTTGCAAGTCAGCAAATCACAAGTTACAGTAATAAAGCCAAGGTGATATAGATTTCTACAGGCCATTGAAACTTAAATTTGAAACACAATGCAATTTATGTCTATAAATGCCAGTTTCTGACAAATTTACACCATCAGGGATGTAGTCAGAATAGATGCGGTGTGAATCTAAATACTAACACGCAAGCATAATTCAAACGGATGCCTCACACCAGCTCAACATCCAAATCCATACAACAAAGAATGAACATAATCTCAAGCGGAATTCATACGAGTCGCCTCTTTTTGCAGCAATTTTCCATTGAATCACCACCTTCTGTCGTGAAATTAACACCAGCTGGTGAAATAAAGTTCAATAATGCATCATCTGTTGCACGACCAAACAACGCAAGAAGAAGAGCTACCCCATAGCCGGTAGCACGTGCTCCCTGATGGAAAAAGTGCAAATGTTAGTTTTTCTGCTCTTATACTCTGCCCTGCTTCCAGAAAAATGTAAAAATCAACTGCAACGGAACTGGGATGAGGGAAATTTCTTTACACAGAGTGTGGTAAATTTTTGAAATTCTCTAGAGTTGCGAATCCTCAATCGTTCATAGAAACCCGACAGTGCAGGAAGAGGCCATTCGGCCCATCGAGTCTGCACCGACCACAATCCCACCCAGGCCCTACTCCCATATCCCTACATATTTTACCCTCTAACCTACACATCTCAGGGCACTAAGGGGCAATTTTAGCATGGCCAATCAACCTAACCCGCACATCTTTGGACTGATCAATCGTTGATCAATCGTTGATCATAATCTGTGGCCAGTAGAGTTTTGGACACTAAGGGAATCATAGGATATAGTGATAGGTTGACAAAGAGGAGTTAGGGTAGAAGATCTGATATGAGCTGATTGAATGGCAGAGCAGGCTCAAACAGCCACATAGTCAACTCTAATGCTTTATGCTTTCACCGTGGGAATCTTCCATAATGTTCATTTAGAAAAAAAAAATCCATCACACAAAGTTAATTTGCATTATCCCCTCTCTTTCAGCAATTAAAGACTTTTACAATAATAGAAATTAAACTTCTAACTAAAAAGAACTGCAACACAAGGTAGAAATGATTCAATGTTTCAAAATTTCAGTACAACTCAAATTCATAGACACTTTTGAGACTGAAATAGAACAGTGGATTTGAAATGATAACACTGAACCCCCCCTCGCCCCCCGCCAATCCCAACCTGGGCATCCAAGGCTGCGAGTGCTTTCCGAGACCCAGGCATCATTAATCATCCTCCTCCCAATAACAATAGATGTAGAAAGAGTTAGAAAATAAAAGACAAGCATAGATGCAGTTGCAGGAAGAGGTTTGGCTGAACACCAGCACAGAGGAAATAGTTATATAAACAGATTTTACTGAATGCAAACGTAACTCATACAACTGCTGCAGAGAGATGAACTCATATTACTTACAGTGTGAGCTGGGGAAGCCATGTCAATGTGCACCCAGACTCCTGGCCAATCAAATCCAATATGAGCTTCAATAAACAAGCCTGCACACGAACTCATAGCATTGGCTCGATCCTACAATAAACCAACCAGATTACATGCAGTTAAATCCATTCAACTGGTTACCTTCAGCAATTAAACACAGTTTGTAAGAAAATGCTTGTTTATAAGTAATCTCTGCATGTTGACATATTGATCATTAGTGAATAAAAAGACAGAGTCAAATGGAAACTAGTTTACAGATAGTCTTATAAAAATCACAGAAATATGCAGCACAGGAGGCCATGGCCCATTATGTCTAAAGTAAGAACAGAAAATGCTGGATAAACTCAGCAGGTCTAGCAGTATCTGTGGAGAGAGAAACAGAGATAATGTATTGAGTCCGGATGATCCTTCTTCGAAGCCCATCATGTCCGTGCTGGCTGAAAAAGCGCTATCCAGCCTAATCCCATGCCACAGCTCTTAGCCTTCAGATTGTCTTAGACGTTACAATACTTCAAGTGTCTATCTGAGTACTTGCTGAATGCACTGAGGGTTTCTGCCTGAACTCCACTTTCAGAAAGTTCCAGACCGTATTACCGTCCGAGTGAGAAAATTCTCAACTCCTCTCTAATTCTTCAATCAATTGCTTTAAATCTAGCTCTTTTAGTTATTGACCTCTCTGCTATGGGAAATATGACCTATTTAGGCCACTCAATTTTACACAACTTGAGGTCAATTTATACACTTCAGTGCAAAATGACAAGATTGAAGCATTGGCAACCAACCTCAGCCAAAAATTGTCAAGTGAATGATCCAATCCTGTAGAGATCCCCAACATCACTGATGCCAGTCTTTAACCAATTCAATTCACTTCATGCAGAAGTGGCTGAAGGCAATGGATACTGCAAAGGCAATAGACCCTGATAACATTCCAGCAACAACACTGAAGAGTTGTGCTCCAGAACCAGCTGTGGCCCTGGTCAAGATCTCCCAGTTCCTCAACACTGGCACCTACAGGCAATGTGGCAAATAGTCTGGGTATGTCCTGTCCTCAAAAAGCACGACAAATCCAACCAGGCTGATCATCATCTCCTCAATCTACACTCTATTAGCAGCAACGTGGTGGAAGGTATTGTTGAAATGCTATCAAGAAGCACTAACTCAGCAATAAACTGCTCACTGATGCTCAGTCTGGGTTCCACCAGGGTCACTCAGCTCCTGACCCTCTTACAACCTTGGTCCAAAAATGGACAAAAGAGTTGAACTGCAGAGGTGAGGTGACAGTGATTGCCCTTGCCTTGAAGCTGTTTCAAGTGGTGCTCATGATGTGGAGATGCCGGCGTTGGACTGGGGTAAACACATTAAGAGTTTTCACAACACCAGGTTAAAGTCCAACAGGTTTATTTGGTAGCAAATGCCATTAGCTTTCGGAGCGCTGCTTCTTCGTCAGATGGAGTGGTCTCAAACAGGGCATACAGAGACACAAAATCAAGTTACAAAATACTGATTAGAATGTGAATCTCTACAGCCAACCAGATCTTAAAGATACAGACAATGTGAGTGGAGGGAGCATTAAGCACAGGTTAAAGAGATGTGTATTGTCTCCAGACAGTGAGATTCTGCAAGTCCAGGAGGCAAGCTGTGGGGGTTACTGATAGTGTGACAGGAACCTAAGATACCGGTTTAGGCCATCCTCATGTGTGCGGAACTTGGCTATCAGTTTCTGCTCAGCGACTCTGCGCTGTCGTGTGTTGTGAAGGCCGCCTTGGAGAACGCTTACCCGGAGATCAGAGGCTGAATGCCCGTGACCGCTGAAGTGCACCCCCACAGGAAGAGAACAGTCTTGCCTGGTGATTGTTGAGCAGTGTTCATTCACCCATTGTCGTAGTGTCTGCATGGTTTCCCCAATGTACCATGCCTCGGGACATCCTTTCCTGCAGCGTATCAGGTAGACAACGTTGGCAGAGTTGCAAGTGTAGGTACCGTGTACCTGGTGTTCTCACGTGAGATGATGGTATCCGTGTCGATGATCCGGCACGTCTTGCAGAGGTTGCTGTGGCAGGGTTGTATGGTGTCGTGGTCACTGTTCTCCTGAAGGCTGGGTAGTTTGCTGCGGACAATGGTCTGTTTGAGGTTGTGCGGTTGTCTGAAGGCAAGAAGTGGGGGTGTGGGGATGGCCTTGGCGAGATGTTCATCTTCGTAGTCAGTGCACCGAAAGCTAATGGCATTTGCTACCAAATAAACCTGTTGGACTTTAACCTGGTGTTGTTAAAACTCTTCAAGTGGTGCTCCGCAGGGCTTGCTGTTGGGACACCTGATGTTTGTTTTATATATTAAAGATTTGGACTTGAATGTGGGGGGACGATTAGAACATTTGCAAGTGACACAAATTTTGGAGCTTACAGCTATCCTCTACACTATCCATGTAGTGGATAGTGTAGAGGATAGCTGTAAGCTCCAAAATGATATAGATGGATTGGTGGAGTGGGCAGGAAAGTGGCAGATGGAGTTCAACTTAAAGGGAGGTCAAACAGTAAAAGAAAATGCACAATAAATGGGAATATACTGAGAGAGATAGATGAAGTCAGAGACCTTGGTGTACATGTGCACAGGTCAGTACAAGTAGATAAGGTTATAAAGAAGGCATATGGAATACTCTCCTTCATTTGTAGAGGTACAGAATACATAAAGTAGGGACATAATGATGAAACCATACAAGATACTGGTGAGGCCTGTAGAAAGATAGAAAAGAAAGGGCTACTATAAGATTGCCAGACTCTGCTAGGGTTTTTGTTTAATCAACTTGGACGTGCCGAATCATCGACACGGATGCCATCAGCTCACGTGAGAACATCCACGAGGTACATGGTACATACTCTTGCGACCAATGTTGTTTACCTGAGACACTGCAGGAAAGGATGTCCCGAGGCATGGTACATCGGCGAGACCATGCAGATGCTATGACAACGGATGAATGGACACTACTCGACAATCACCAGGCAGGAGTGTTCTCTTCCTGTTGGGGAACACTTCAGCAGTCACGGGCATTCAGCCTCTGATCTTCAAGTAAGCGTTCTCCAAGGTGGCCTTCACCACGCACGACAATGCAGAATCGCCGAGCAAAAACTGATAGCCAAGTTCCGTACACGAGGACGGCCTCAACTGGGATCTTGGAAATCAAAAAATCATAGAAACCCTAGACTGCAGAAGGAGGCCATTCGGCCCATCGAGTCTGCACCGACCACAATCCCACCCAGGCCCTACCCCCACATATTTTACCCGCTAATCCCTCTAACCTATGCATCTCAGGACTCTAAGGGGCAATTTTTAACCTGGCCAATCAACCTCACCCACACATCTTTGGACTGTGGGAGGAAACCGGAGCACCCGGAGGAAACCCACGCAGACACGAGGAGAATGTGCAAACTCCACACAGACAGTGACCCGAGCCGGGAATCGAACCCGGGACCCTGGAGCTGTGAAGCAGCAGTGCTAACCACTGTGCTACCGTGCTGCCCTAGTGTCACACTATCTGTAACTCCCACGACTTGCCTGGGCTTGCAAAATCTCACTAATTGTCCTGGCTGGAGACAATATACACCTCTTTAACCTGTGCTTAACCCTCTCTCCACTCACATTGTCTGTACCTTTAAGACTTGATTACCTGCAAAGACTTGCATTCCAACCATTATCTTTTAAATTGAGTCTGTATCTATGTATGCCCTGTTTGTGAACACAGCTCCTCACTCACCTGATGGAGGGGCAGCACTCCGAAAGCTTGTGCTACCAAATAAACCTGTTGGACTTTAACCTGGTGTTGAGAGACTTCTTACTGTGCTTACCCCAGTCCAACACCGGCATCTCCACATCATGTCTATAGGTCAGCATGGACAAGATAGGGAAATTGGCTCCTTTCTGTGCTGTATCATTTCTATGGTTCTATGGCTGAATCCTGCACTAACAACATCCGAGGAGTTGCCATCGAACAGAAACTTAACTGGACGAGCCATATGAATAGTGTGGTTATAACAGCAAGTCAAGCAATTGCAGAGGGACCTGGGGGTCCTTGTGCATGAGACACAAAAACCCAGTCTGCAGGTGCAACAGGTGATCAAGAAGGCAAATGGGATGTTGGCCTATATCGCAAGGGGGATAGAATATAAAAGCAGAGATGTCTTGCTGCATCTGTACAGGGCATTGGTGAGGCCGCAGCTGGAATACTGTGTGCAGTATTGGTCCCCTTATTTGCGGAAGGATATACTGGCCTTGGAGGTAGTGTAGAGAAGGTTCACCAGGTTGATACCAGAGATGAGGGGTGTTGATTATGAGGAGAGACTGAGCAGATTGGGTTTGTATTCGTTGGAATTTAGAAGGCTGAGGGGGGATCTTATAGAGACCTATAAGGTAATGAAGGGGCTGGATAGGGTAGAGAGGGAGAGATTCTTTCCACTTAGAAAGGAAACTAGACCTAGAGGGCACAGCCTCAAAATAAAGGGGGGGTCGGTTTAGGACAGAGTTGAGGAGGAACTTCTTCTCTCAGAGGGTGGTGAATCTCTGAAATTCTCTGCCCATTGAAGTGGTGGAGGCTACCTCGTTGAATATGTTTAAATCACGGATAGATGGATTCCTGATCGGTAAGGGAATTAGGGGTTATAGGGATCAGGCGGGTAAGTGGAACTGATCCACTATCAGATCAGCCATGATCTTATTGAATGGCGGGGCAGGCTCGAGGGGCTAGATGGCCTACTCCTGCTCCTATTTCTTATGTTCTTATGTTCTAATGAATTACACACCTCTGACTTCCCAAGTCTGTCCACCATCCACATGGCATAAATCAAGAATGTGATGGAATACTCTCCACTTGCCTGGATGAGTGCAGCTCTAACTGAACTTAAAGCTCGACTCAATTCACTTGTTTGGCACCACATTCACTACCTTAAACATTCATACTCCACCACCATAGTGAGAGAAATGTGTACCATATCCAAGATGTACTGCAGCAACTTACTGCACCTTTAACAGTCACCCAAGGCTGGAATTGAACCCGGGTCCCTGGCGCTGTGAAGCAGCAGTGCTAACCACTGTGCTACCGTGCCGCCCCGGTGACCATGAAACCACTGTCTGAAGAACCCATCTGGTTTAAGATTCTAAGGCTCATCCTATAATGATACAATCACACTTTTACAATTGAAAGTCTGAAGCAAACACTGGGTGCTTAGATGTTCAACTTCTCAATTCTGATATTCTTCACTTTGATTAAAAAAAAACTTTTTAAACCTTCACTTGCTGCAAACATTAGTACCTCTAAACTGAATAGTTGCTAGTTTCTTGGGCATGGTAAAGGTGAGGATGACTGGATTGACCAGTTAGTATTTAATGTTAAATTTTACATTAGATTATACTTTTGCAAATCAATGAAATAAGGTTTATCTGTATAGAACAGCTATGTCTCAAAGAGAAGCCGCACAAATCTAAAAGAATGAACAAAGCACAATCATCCCAACTAGTGGTGCCCATTTGGTTCGCTTCGTGTGGTCCATTATTAACTTACAGCCACAAAATTTTTCATGTCTGCCACAGCAGATGTAAACTCGCTGAAATGCAGTTCAGGACAGTAAACCATTGGCTGCACAAGATCACCACTGTTCTGCCCAGCTTTTACACAGGCATGTTCCCATTCTTCACTATTGGTCAGCAGTCCAGCATGGTACTTTCCAGTAGCAACACCCTAGTTAAAAAAAGAAAAATCATACACAAGATTTGTTTGCTCAGCTACAACATACCATTTCAGCAATTGGATGTTATCATAGAGGTATTACCCATTAACCATACAGGAACCAAAATCTCAAAGTAGGACAAGTTGGACTGGTGAAAGACAATTAGTACACCAGTTTTATAAGTTGCTTGCATCCAAAAATTTCATTGGAAGCCACTACAATGCGACAGAGGACTGGTTGGGGAGTGTGTATCTTCTAAATAAGGGTAGCTGAAGTGCTTAACATTTTTGACATTTGGGTCGATGTTGCACGTCATCAATAGTCGCCAGCAACTGCCACTAGGAACAGGCTGCCCTTCTTGCCCAACAAGTGGCATTCTACAGACAATGCACATTGATGAGGGGGATATTAACAAAAGAATTCTGGTGTGACTGACTCCCAGAACCAACTAAGCTTCCCAAGAGAAATAATGCAATTTTAGTCAAACCTTGTATTCCACAGTAGTTGGGTTTTCGCAGTAAGCAATTCTCATACATGACCATAACCATCCTCCACCCTCAACCCAGGTGATGTTGGACAAATTCCAAATAACTCTATTGTTGACAGACCATTAAATAAAAAATAAAATGCTTGCTGGTGTAAGGCTTGACACCTTAAAATTACCAATTATGAAAAAGTTGATCTTGAACAACAGCTTATTTATCTTCAGTTGTTCAAAATGAGGGCCTCAGTCAATGGAAACTACTACTTTCAGTTAAAACACCAATTAGTGCACTCCAATATCAGGTGATCCTTGCAGTCTATGTAAAGTAAGACTAGGATCAGAATATATGAATGCTTGTCTACAATAACTGGAATGTTTACCTACCTGAGCACCAGTTAAAGTGGCGATATCTAAGATGATATCTGCTTTGAGGTCTTTATATGCATACGATACCCCATCAGCCAAAACCAGACGACCCTCTGCATCTGTGTTATTGACCTCAACAGTTCTATTGAGCAAAAATGTTTTTGTAAGTAGAAAATCAGAACTGATCTTGCTTATGTATCCACTTAAATTCATAAGATATAGGAGCAGAATTAGGCCATTCAGCCCATCGAGTCTGCTCCACCATTCGATCATGGTTGATATGCTCCTCATCCCCATTTTCCTGCCTTCTCCTCATAACCTTTCAACCCATTACCAATTAAAAATCTGTCTAACTCCTCCTTACAGTTACTCACTGTCCCAGCATCCACCGCACTTTGGGGTAGTGAATTCCACAGATTCACAACCCTTTGGGAGAAGTAGTTTCTCCTCAACTCTGTTTTAAATTTGCTACCCCTTACCCTAAGACTATGACCTCTCGTCCTAGAATGCCCCAACAGCAGAAGCATCCCCACTCCACATCTACTTTATCCATACCTTTTATCATCTTGAATACCTCAATTTGATCTCCCCTCATTCTTCTAAATTCCAGAGAGTTTAGGCCTAAAACCGTTCAATCTCTCTTCAAATGGTTGACGAAGGAAGGGCCGTGGATGTCGTCTATATGGATTTCAGTAAGGCATTTGACAAAGTCCCTCATGGCAGGTTGGTTAAGAAGGTCAAGGCTCATGGGATACAAGGAGAGGTGGCTAGATGGGTAGAAAACTGGCTTGGCCACAGGAGACAGAGGGTAACAGTCGAAGGGTCTTTTTCCGGCTGGAGGTCTGTGACCAGTGGTGTTCCGCAGGGCTCTGTACTGGGACCTCTGCTATTTGTGATATATATAAATGATTTGGAAGAAGGTGTAACTGGTGTTATCAGCAAGTTTGCGGATGACACGAAGGTGGCTGGACTTGCGGATAGCGATGAACATTGTCGGACAATACAGCAGGATATAGATAGACTGGAAAATTGGGCAGAGAAATGGCAGATGGAATTTAATCCGGATAAATGCGAAGTGATGCATTTTGGAAGAACTAATGTAGGGGAGAGTTATACAATAAATGGCAGAGCCATCAAGAGTATAGAAACACAGAGGGACCTAGGTGTGCAAGTCCACAAACTATTGAAGGTGGCAGCACAGGTGGAGAAGGTGGTGAAGAAGGCATATGGTATGCTTGCCTTTATAGGACGGGGTATAGAGTATAAAAGCTGGAGTCTGATGTTGCAGCTGTATAGAATGCTGGTTAGGCCACATTTGGAGTACTGCGTCCAGTTCTGGTCGCCGCACTACCAGAAGGACGTGGAAGCTTTGGAGAGAGTGCAGAGAAGGTTTACCAGGATGTTGCCTGGTATGGAGGGTCTTAGCTATGAGGAGAGATTGGGTAAACTAGGGTTATTCTCCCTGGAAAGACAGAGAATGAGGGGAGACCTAATAGAGGTGTACAAAATTATGAAGGGTATAGACAGGGTGAACAGTGGGAAGCTTTTTCCCAGGTCGGAGGTGACGATCACGAGGGGTCACGGGCTCAAGGTGAGAGGGACGAGGTATAACTCAGATATCAGAGGGACGTTTTTTACACAGAGAGTGGTGGGGGCCTGGAATGCGCTGCCAAGTAAGGTGATGGTGGTAGACACCCTGGCATCGTTTAAGACTTACCTGGATAGTCACATAAGCAGTCTGGGAATGGAGGGATACAAACGAATGGTCTAGTTGGACCAATGAGCGGCACAGGCTTGGAGGGCCGAAGGGCCTGTTTCCTGTGCTGTACTGTTCTTTGTTTGTTCTATATGACAGAACCCTCATCTCTGGAATCAATCTAGTGAACCTCCTCTGGACTGCCTCCAATGCCACTACATCTTTCCTCAAATACGGGGACCAAAACTGTGCACAATACTCCAGATGCAGCCTCACCAATGCCTTGTATAGTTGCAACAATACTTCCTTACCTTTATATTCTATTCCTTAAAGCCTCACTTTATTTTGTTCATCCAGCCACAGAGTTTGCAAGATTAGTACGAGGAAAGCATAGTATTAAATTGCAAATATCCAAGACAATAAACCAATCTGAGCTCCTAACCAAAATATTAACAAACAGCATTGGAGGCAAATTCATCTCTTCTAAAAAAAACTGCTGAAAGAATAAAATCCCAACACAAAAGTGATTTTACTATTGTATATCCCATATTATGATTACACATAGCAAGATATTACGAAGGAAACTAAGTTTAAACAAAACCTTTTTCTGCTTCTAATACTTCCGCTCTTGATTTTTTAAACAAAATTTGAGGACGATGCATTTCGGCACGTCAATCCATTAACTTACTTTCCAGAGTACAGTCGATGAATGTCATCTGGTCTTGTTGCATTAGCTCCAACAGCATTCTCAGCCAAGCAGAACAATGCATGCAAGTTCTCTTTAAAACCCTGATTGAAAAAAATTAAATTGTTGAAGCAGTGCCATTAAGCACAACAGATGATTCACCAGATATCTTTAAAGTAGAATCTAATTGCATTATGTGGTTTAGTAATCAGCAACATGTTTTGCATTGGAACTATATCAAATCAAACTCAATAAGTCACCAACATGTAATTTTTCTTCATTGATATGTACCACATAATTAAGCATCACATTAGAAACTTATATGGTGGGGTTGGTTTAGCTCAGTTGGCTGGACTACTGGTTAGTGATGCAGAGTGACGCCAAGTGTGGGTTCAACTCCCGTTCTGACTGACGCTATTCACGAAGGCCCCGCCATCTCAACCATGCCCCTTGCCTGAGGTGTGGTGATCCTCAGGTTAAATCACCCCCAGTCACTGCTTATGGTCATCTGGGACTACAGTAACATAAAAAAACCACACTTTATGAAGATAATATATGAACTGATGTGAATGTGCCAAATGTTTGGGGAAAGCACCAGAATGCAAACACGCTTTCTTATGTACATCAAAATAGGGGTGTGCCAAATTGTGAAACATTTTGAAAGAAAGATTAGGAAAATAAACTACACCTTAAATGGTAACATTTTAATATGAAGCTGAGGGAGCTTGTTGAACAGATAAAAGCAAATTCCTGCGGATGCTAGAATCTGAAACAAAGACAGAAAATGCTGGAAAATCACAGCGGGTCTGACAGCCTCTGTGGAGAGATGCTGACTCTTTGTCAGAGCTCACAGATCAATAAGGCCATGGAAAAGACAAAATGAATCTTGCTTTAACATCTTTGGCAAAGGATGTAATAACAAATTAGATCATTCGGTTAGATAGGATTGGGAGTGTTTTAGAAACCAGCAATGGATTACCAAAAAGTTGATAAAAAGGAAAAAAAATAGAATGCCAGGAATATAAAAACAGATAAGAGCTTTTTTAAGCATATAAAAAGGAAGAGAGTAGCTAAAGTAAATACTGGTCACTTAGGCTCAGGCACAGGAAAAAATTATCATGGGAAAAGAAAAAATGGCAGAGGCATTAAACCAATATTTTGTATCTGTCTTCACAATAGAAGACACAAGTTCCATCAGAAATAGATGATAAGCCCTCGGGACAAAAAAGTGAAGAAATTAGGAAAATGAATAACAGCAAAGGTATTTAACATTAAGAATGGCATGGTGGCACTGCTGCCTCACAGCGCCAAGGACTCGGGTTCAATTCCGGCCTCGGGTGACTGTCTGTGTGGAGTTTGCACGTTCTCCCCGTGTCTGCATGGGTTTCCTCCGGGTGCTCTGGCTTCCTTCCACACTCCAAAGATATGCAACTTACGGGGGGGGGGAAAGAGGCCTGGGTAAGATGCTATGTTGGAGAGTCGGTGCAGACTCGATGACCTCCTTCGGCACTGTAGGGATTCTATTATTGGAAAAACCTAAGGGATAAAAATCCAACAAATCCCCGGGATTTGATGGCCTACATTTTAGGGCCAGAATTTTTATGTTGCTTGAGCAGATGGGCACCCAACTCAGAAATGGGTAAAATCACCCATGAAGATGTCGAGTGCATGTCCCAAAGTCATTTCGCCCCCGCCCTTGCGCAACATTTCGGGTGCGCCCGAATTGGAAGCACACCAGCCGACAATCAAGAAGCCAATTTAAATCAATTAAACAGCAATTGACTGGGATTTTACGTTGCCTGTTTGCCTTTGCTGCTGACGTGTGAGCTGACGGGCCAGACGGTCTTTACGTTTTAGCTCCAACCTCAGTCTAGGGCGGGATGAAAGTCAGGGCTCAAATAAAATTAATAAATATGTGTCTGGAGCCTGAGGTCTATGTATCCTTGCACTGCCTAGACACTTGTGGCATAGCTTTTCCACTGATATTTCTTTTTTACAGATCAGCATCTCTCTCAGAAAGCTCCACAGTGGCTGTCCCCCTGAGGGAGCGCATTGAAAGCACCAGCCCACACATTCCCTTTGCTGGGTGACCATCCTCCTCCCACCCTCCCCCACAGCACTGAACCCTTCACAGAGCACATTTCACACCTTATGGCTGTTAACTGGCCAGCCAGTGTAAGAGCACGTTGACAACACGATCTTGGGTGAAACCCACTCCCACCCATGCCCACTTCCTGTGCACTCCAAACGTAAAATTTAGGTCTCGGGTTTGAAAAGAGATAACTGCAGAGATGGTGGGTGCTAGCTCTGATCTTCCAAAATTCCATAGGTTCAGGAGCAGTCCCACCAGACTGAAAGTTGGCAAATGTTACACCACTTTTCGAGAAAGGAGGGAGAGAAAACAGTGAACCTCAGATCAGTTAGTCTAACATCAGTTGCTGGGAAAATGCTGGAACGTATTATTTAAGAAGTCTTAACAATTAACTTAGAAAAGCATAGGATGATCAGAACAAGTCAACTTGATTTTACTAAAGAGAAATCCTGTTTGACAAATTTATTGGAGTCTTTTGAGGATGTAACTAGTCAGGTAGACAGGAGGGAAACAGTAGATGTACTATACCTGAATTTCCAAAAAGCTTTCGATAAGGTGCCGCACAAAAGGGCTCATGGAATGGGGGTTATACATTAGCATGGTTATAGGATTAGTTAAAGGATAGAAAAGAGCGTGGGCATAAATAGGGCTTTTTTCAAGTTGGCAGGCAGTGAATAGTGGAGGGCCACAAGGATCAGTACTGGGACCCAAGCTATTTACAATCTATACTGCTGGCTTAAATGAAGAAACAGATCAATGTATCTAATTTTGCTGAAGATACAAAGCTCGGTGGAAAATTAATCTGCGGGCTGGACACAGAGAGGCTGCAAAGTGATATAGACAGGTGAGATGAGTGAGCAGATGAGCACAATATAGGGAAGTGTAAAGTTGGTCACTTTGGTTGTAAGAATAAAAAAAATTAAAAGGCGAGAAAAAAATGCTGATGTTCAGAAAGACTTGGGTGTTCTTGAACTAGGAAAGCAGAAAGTTAGCATGCACGTACAGAAAGCAATTAGGAAGGCAATGGCATTTTGGCCTTTATTGCAAGGGGATTAGAGTACAAGGATAAAGACATCCCGCTACAGTTAGATAGGGTTTTGGTGAGACTGTATCTGAAGTAGTGTGTGCAGTTTTGGTCTCCACATTCAAAAAAGGATATACCTGCATTGGAGGTGGTACAGCAAAGGTTCACTAAATCGGTACCTGTGACGAGGGGATTGTCCTGTAATGAGAAGCTGAGTAAATTGGGCTTAGTTCTCTGGCGTTTAGAAGAATGAGAGATAATCTAACAGAAACCTATAAAAATTATGAAGAGGCTTGAACACAAGATATGATGCCAATCATTTAGAATAGAGAAATTACTTCAAAGGGTTGTGAAACTTTGAAATTCTCTAAACCAGAGGGTTAAGGGTGCTCCATCATTGAATACATTTGGGGTCTGGATAAACAGATCTTTGACCGCTCAGTGAACTAAGGGATATGGGGAACAGGCAGGAGAATGGAGCTGAAGCCCAAGATCAGCCATAAGCGTATTGAATCAATATTGCACTAAGGGGCAGCATGGTGGCACAGTGGTTAGCACTGCCGCTTCATAGTGCCAGGAACTCGGGTTCAATTCCAGCCTCGGGTGACTGTCTGTGTGGAGACTGCATGTTCTCCCCGTGTCTGTGTGGGTTTCCTCCGGGTGCTCCGGTTTCCTCCCACAGTCCAAAGATGTGCAGGTTATGTGGATTGGCCATGGTAAATTGCCCCTTAGTGTCAGGGGAATTAGCAGGGCAAATACATTGGGTTATGGGGATTGTTGTTGGTGCAGGCTCAATGGATCGAATGGCCTCTTTCCGTACTGTAGGGATTCTATGGATGGCAGGGCAGCTCAATGGACCAGATGGTCTACTCCTGCTTCTATTGTTTGGGTTCTTATACATGTTTAGTTTAACAGCTTCAAACATTAAATTTTCTGTCTAAGAAGTAGGAATATGGTAGAGATTTGACACTTTCTTCAGGGCCCAACTATTTATGTTGGTGCTAATTTTACCCTCTTACATATAAATACTGTGGCTGCAAGAACACGTCAGAGACTAAGAATCCTGTGGCAATTAACTCACAGCAGACACAAGAGAACCCCAGCACCTGGAAATTTTCTGTCACTGCCGAATGCAGAGAGGCAGTGGGACCCGCCCCCAGATCTACCAATCCCTCCCCTCTCGTTGGTCTGGAAACATACTGCTGTAAAACATTTTCATGAACGTTCCAGGAACTCTAACTCCTTACACTACCACTATTCCAGTCTATATTCAGATAATTATATAACTACGCTACAATTCTTTCCCTCTCTGTAAATTCCTTACAGATTTGTCCTCTCCTTTCTACTAGTTGCCGGCCTATTGATATACCTAGCACTGCAATTGCACCATTTTTGTTCATCAGCTCTAACCAAAATAGATTCTGTCCTGGGCCCCTCTGCAATATCCTATCACTCCAGCACTGCAGTCTTCTTCTTCATCAATAGCCCCACTCCTTCCCTTTTCTTCTTTTCCTATCTTTCCTGAACACCTTATATTCCGGACTATTTAACACCCAGTTCTGTCCTCCTTTCAGCCAGATTCCTGAGAGGCCACTTCATCATATTTCCATGTTAACCTGTGTCTGTAACACACCAATCTTATTAACCACATTTCTCGCATTTGCATACATGCACATTAACCCTGATTTAGGCTTTATTATTTTCTCCCTGGTGCCAATCACACCCAATAATCTTTTATTCCATACTCTCAGCAACTTTTACAGATGCATCATAGAAAGCATTCTTTCTGGTTGTATCACAGCTTGGAATGGCTCCTGCTCTGCCAAAGACCGCAAGAAACTACAGAAGGTCGTGAATGTAGCCCAATCCATCACGCAAACCAGCCTCCCATCCATTGACTCTGTCTACACTTCCTGCTGCCTCGGCAAAGCAGCCAGCATAATTAAGGACCCCAGACATTCTCTCTTCCACCTTCTTCCTTTGGGAAAAAGATACAAAAGTCTGAGGTCATGTGCCAATCGACTCAAGAACAGCTTCTTCCCTGCTGCTGTCAGACTTTTGAATGGACTTACCTTGCATTAAGTTGATCTTTCTCTACACCCTAGCTATGACTGTAACACTACATTCTGCATTCTCCTGTTTCCTTCTCTATGAACGGTATGTTTTGTCTATATAACGCGCAAGAAACAATACTTTTCACTGTATGTTAATACATGTGACAATAATAAATCAAATCAAATCTAGTGCTATCTATCTCTCCCAGTATTTTGTACACCTTGGTATTCCTCTTTGATAATTGTTCCTGGTTCCTGCACCCCTACTGAGTTAATTTAAATCTCCCTAGTGGCACTCACAAATCGCTCCACAAGGAACTCAGACCCGCGTCTGTGTAGCTGCAACCTGTCCTGTCCAAAACCACTAAGATCAGTAAATGTGGGCCCCTGCTCATTAAGCTGTATCCAGCAAGACTCAGCTTCAGAAAAGGAAGGGTCTCTGAAATGTGTTTCACAAGTCAAAAATTGAAAAAAAAAAATAATTTAATACAATTTCTAGGATCCCTTACTACCGGTAAGAGAAAGGTGTAAACTCACCTGTTTCACGGCAGCTCTGAAGGCTCCTAGGACAGCAGCAGCACCCCCACAATCCCTCTTCATACCTGGCATGCAAGTCTACAAAAGGAAACCAATTCAACTTTCATGCTTACAGAGGTATAGTTAAAACCCAGTAAGTTAATTCCAAACATGCAAAATAAGTCACACAGTTTAATGGTGGTGCTTTACTACACTAGTAAAGGATAGTTTTATTTAACCTAGTAACCTATTTACCAAGTTTTTCACTGAATTCATCATACTGTACCATTTAACTACACAGATTCAAGTAGCATTCTGGACTATAAAAGAAAGTCACAAATTAAGATCATCAATGCCAATACAGTCTTAATCTGGAGCTAATATTGCTTCAGTTGGACTGTTGGTAATTTGTTACCAGATCAGATTGGTAAGCTATGGCGTTTGACCTTGCCCAAACATGTGCCCTTGCACTTGTACAGTTTGTTGTTCATCAGTCAGTGAAGATTTTTTAATATTTGCAGAGGTGTTGCTCAACAAAATACCAAACTGCTTTTAGTGAAAGACAGCAACACTTTTTAAACAGTGTCTGTGAGTTAAGAACAAATTAAGAAATTCAGGTATATGCAATGACATATACTAGGTGTGATATTTTAAGAATACTGTCAATAGACTTCCAGCAAAAAGCAGTGCTGTAAACCCCTTATTATGATGTTGGGTATGCAAGCCCCATGTACACTTGCCTCCTCTAAATGTACAGAAAATAAAACATGTTGGATTTCATCTTACTTGCATACCTTTTAATTCATAAAAGCTGCCATATTTAACAGTTAAAATATTAGATCAGATTTGATCATTCTAAATTTGGTCTAGTGAGTGATCAGCAAAGGTAAGAACAGATAGAACAGGAAAGTTGCATCACCTTTGATTTGATGCTGAGACCACCAGTGTCATAAACAATACCCTTGCCAACCCAGGCTATAGTTTGTGTAGCATCCTCTGGCTTGTGACTAAGTATTGCAAGAGCAGGTGGGTTCATTGCAGCTTTTCCAACTCCATAGATACCTAAAAATTCAAACAAATACAAATCAAATGTATACTCGATTGAAGCGAAGAGAAAGGATTGCTAACACATACTGCAACGATCCAATTACAATGAGAGGGGAATTCCAATGAACCTTGCAGTCAGGATCTCAGTTCACACTTAAATAATACACTGCTTAGCTATGAGTTCAAGGGACCAGATATAAGAACATAAGAACTAGGAGCAGGGCATCTGGCCCCTCGAGCCTGTAGTGCTATTCAATAAGATCATGGCTGATCTTTTCGTGGACTCAGCTCCACTTACCCGCCCGTTCACCATAACCCTTAATTCCTTTACTGTTTAAAAATTCATTTATCCTTGCCTTAAAAACATTCAATGAGGTAGCCTCAACTGCTTCACTGGGCAGGAATTCCATAGATTCACAACCCTTCGTGTGAAGAAGTTCCTCCTCAACTCAGTTCTAAATCTGCTCCCCCTTATTTTGAGGCCATGCCCCCTAATTCCAGTTTCAAATCTAGTACAAATTCTAGTACATATCTAAACACACCAGGGCTAATAAATCTGCATCTCAACGTAATGTTTTTAAAATTAATTTACAGGATGTGGGCACTGACAAAGTAATTGCTCATTCTTTAAAAAAAATATTTTGCTCCATTCTTAAAGTTCCTCCAATTTAACATTTACAAAGCCAATGCGCAGAGTAGACTGGGAGGCCCAAATCCATCTCCTTGCTTGCTCCAAAAACCAAATACAAATTGAAACCAGTTCATTGTCCCATAAAAAGGCCAATAAGATCCAAGCAGACAAGAGGAGGAACTTCTTCACCCAAAGGGTTGTGAATCTGTGGAATTCCCTGCCCAGTGAAGCAGTTGAGGCTACCTCATTGAATGTTTTTAAGGCAAGGATAGATACATTTTTGAACAGTGAAGGAATTAAGGGTTATGATGAGCAGGCAGGTAAGTAAGTGGAGCTGAGTCCATGAAAGATCAGCCGGAGAGGCCAGATGGCCTCCTCCTGCTCCTAGTTCTTATGTTCTTAAGATGAGGCATTGCACCTGATCTTGGGCTTGATCGGACGCTTGATTTAACCAAAAAGGCGAGAAGCGCACTCTAGCCAGGGGATCAAGGTTTCACCGCTGAGCATGAGTTGCCCTCTTGACAACGGTATGACTTGCTCGGGCCACCTGAGGGTAGTTGAGAGCCGACCACATTGTTGTGGGCCTGGAATCACATAGGCCAGAGCAGGTAAGGAGAGCAAATTTCCTTCTCCAACAAAGTATTAGTAAATCAAATAGGCTTTACAACAAGCCATTAGTTAAAGGGTAATCTTTCCTAACACTAGCTTTTTATTCCAGATTCATTTAATTAATCCAATTTAAATTCTCCAGCTGCTGTGGTGGGATTTAAACTCATATGTCCAAATCATTAGCCAAGGCCTTTGGACTACAAGTCCTAATATAACCATTATGCTTCCATTCCATGATGGTCTAGATGGCACAATGGGCTAATCCCAAGGTTATAAAAGATTACATAAAATCTCTGCAAAGAATAATAGAGATGTGGAGGAAGAAATTGCTCAGCAGATTATGGATATGTGTGGGGGTCACAGGGTAGTTGCCATGGGGGACTTTAACTTTCCAAATATTGATTGGAACCTTTGTAGGTCAAATAGTTCGGATGGGGCAGTTTTTGTGCCGTGTGCGCAGGAGGGTTTCCTGACACAATATGTGGATAGGCCGACAAGAGGTGAGGCCACATTGGATTTGGTACTGGGAAATGAACCGGGCCAAGTGTTAGATTTGGTTGTGGGAGAGCACTTTGGAGATAGTGACCACAATTCGGTGTCTTTTGTTATTGCAATGGAGAGGGATAGGGCCGTACGGCAGGACAAGGTTTACAATTGGGGGAGAGGTAATTATGATGCGATTAGGCAAGAATTAGGGGGCATAAGATGGGAACAGAAACTGTCAGGGAAAGGCACTAATGAAAAGTGGAACTTTTTCAAGGAACAAATACTGGGTGTCCTTGATAGGTATGTCCCTGTCAGGCAGGGAGGAAATGGCCGAGTGAGGGAACCATGGTTCACGAAAGAGGTGGAATGTCTTGTGAAAAGGAAGAGGGAAGCTTATGTAGGGATGAGGAAACAAGGTTCAGATGGCTCGATTGAGGGTTACAAGTTAGCAAGGAACGAGCTGAAAAAGGGGCTTAGGAGAGCTAGGAGGGGACACGAGAAGTCCTTGGCAGGTCGGATCAAGGAAAACCCCAAGGCTTTTTACTCTTATGTGAGGAATAAAAGAATGACCAGGGTGAGGTTAGGGCCGGTCAAGGACAGTAGTGGGAACTTGTGTATGGAGTCAGTAGAGATAGGCGAGGTGATGAATGAATACTTTTCTTCAGTGTTCACCAAGGAGAGGGGCCATGTTTTTGAGGAAGAGAAGGTGTTACAGGCTAATAGGCTGGAGGAAATAGATGTTCGGAGGGAGGATGTCCTGGCAGTTTTGAATAAACTGAAGGTCGATAAGTCCCCTGGGCCTGATGAAATATATCCTAGGATTCTTTGGGAGGCAAGGGGTGAGATTGCAGAGCCTTTGGCTTTGATCTTTGGGTCCTCACTGTCCACGGGGATGGTGCCAGAGGACTGGAGAGTGGCAAATGTTGTTCCTCTGTTTAAGAAAGGGAATAGAAATGACCCTGGTAATTATAGACCGGTTAGTCTTACTTCGGTGGTTGGTAAATTGATGGAAAAGGTCCTTAGGGATGGGATTTACAACCATTTAGAAAGATGCGGATTAATCCGGGATAGGCAGCACGGATTCGTGAAGGGCAAGTCATGCCTCACAAATTTGATAGAATTTTTTGAGGAGGTAACTAAGTGTGTTGATGAAGGTAGGGCAGAGTTGATGTCATATACATGGATTTTAGTAAGGCGTTTGATAAGGTCCCCCATGGTCGGCTTATGATGAAAGTAAGGAGGTGTGGGATAGAGGGAAAGTTGGCCAATTGGATAGGTAACTGGCTATCTGATCGAAGACAGAGGATGGTGGTGGATGGAAAATTTTCGGACTGGAGGCAGGTTGCTAGCGGAGTGCCACAGGGATCAGTGCTTGGTCCTCTGCTCTTTGTGATTTTTATTAATGACTTGGAGGAGGGGGCTGAAGGGTGGATCAGTAAATTTGCTGATGACACCAAGATTGGTGGAGTAGTGGATGAGGTGGAGGGCTGTTGTCGGCTGCAAAGAGACATAGATAGGATGCAAAGCTGGGCTGAAAAATGGCAAATGGAGTTTAACCCTGATAAATGTGAGGTGATTCATTTTGGTAGGTCTAATTTAAATGTGGATTACAGGGTCAAAGTTAGGGTTCTGAAGACTGTGGAGAAACAGAGAGATCTTGGGGTCCATATCCACAGATCTCTAAAGGTTGCCACTCAAGTGGATAGAGCTGTGAAGAAGGCCTATAGTGTGTTAGCTTTTATTAACATGGGGTTGGAGTTTAAGAGCCGTGGGGTTATGCTGCAACTGTACAGGACCTTGGTGAGACCACATTTGGAATATTGTGTGCAGTTCTGGTCACCTCACTATAGAAGGATGTGGAAGCATTGGAGAGAGTGCAGAGAAGATTTACCAGGATGCTGCCTGGTTTGGAGGGTAGGTCTTATGAGAAAAGGTTGAGGGAGCTAGGGCTGTTCTCTCTGGAGCGGAGGAGGCTGAGGGGAGACTTAATAGAGGTTTATAAAATGATGAAGGGGATAGATCGAGTGAACGTTCAAAGACTATTTCCTCGGGTGGATGGAGCTATTACAAGGGGGCATAACTATAAGGTTCATGGTGGGAGATTTAGGAAGGATATCAGAGGTAGGTTCTTTACGCAGAGAGTGGTTGGGATGTGGAATGGACTGCCTGCAGTGATAGTGGAGTCAGACACTTTAGGAACATTTAAGCGGTTATTGGATAGGCACATGGAGCACACCAGGATGATAGGGTGTGGGATAGCTTGATCTTGGTTTCAGATAAAGCTCGGCACAACATCGTGGGCCGAAGGGCCTGTTCTGTGCTGTACTGTTCTATGTTCTAATATTTCATTCTGGCAACAGGAATACTAATCACATGAAAACGTAGAGAACATTGTGTTTTAAGCTTTTTTTTACGTGGAAAGTTGAACATAGAAAACGTGGAGAACTGGAAACAGTTGTGGTCCATTTGGCTGGCCCCAAAGTTTATCTTCTTAAATATCCAGGCTGACACTCTATATATTAGTTACTGTTTGCTCGAGAATTGGCAGCACGGCGGTACCATGGTTAGCATTGCTGCCTCACAGCACCAGGGACCCGGGTTCAATTCCAGCCTTGGGCGTCTGTCTGTGTGGAGTTTGCACATTCTCCTCATGTCTGTGAGTTTCCTCCCATAGTCCAAAGATGTGCAGGTTAGGTGGATTGGCCATTCTAAATTGCTTAGTGTCCCAAGATGTGTAGGTTAGATGGATTAAACATGATAAATACATGGGGTTGTGGGGATATGATGGGGAGAGGATCTGTCAGAGAGTCGGTTTAGACTCAATGGGCCAAATGACCTTCTTCTGCACCGTAGAGATTCTATGATTCTATAAAGTCAGCAACACTGGACATCATTACTGTTTCCCTTGACAGTCTATTCCACAAATGTTTCCAAGCTCAAAAGCATTTCCTTGGTCACAGCTTATAGCTACAACAAACAATTTACCAGGGATAATTTTACTTACATATCTTCAAATCCTGAAAATGTCAGTAAGCCCTCCCTTACATTTTCTTTCCTTCAGCGTAAATACTTCCATTTCTGTATTTTCTCAAGTCCCTCATCACAAGCATCATCCCCTTCTCTGTACCCAATAATAGTCAGAATGTCCCACTCCTGTCACCCAAATTGCACAGAGTTACACCAAATAGGGCTGGACCAGTTCACCATTGCTCCTTACTAACCAAGAGCTACACACTCAGAGCATAGTAATTGCACATTCCTGCATGATGAGCCTCACAATCAGGGAGTATGGATTCTGTAGCCCTCTCACGCCTAAGCTTTAGGGAGAATGGAGTCATCCAGATGTTGCTTACTTTGCTTATAATTTGAACATGCTGTCCAGCAATAACCTCAGCATCTTTTCCTGTGTTTGTGTCCTACTACCATTCATCTTAAAATATTTATTCCGGTTTTCTAGTCCCAGCACCTTGGTAGCTGTTTACATCAAATAACACCTGCCTGCTGTCAGCCCAGTTCCCCAAACTAAATATCTCTGTATTCCTTTGACAGCCAACTTCCCACTCCTGCGTTCAAACATTCAGAATGATGTCGACAGGGAGCAACTGACAGGAAATTACAGATAATTTTCTTCATTACGAGTTATACTTCCTGACACCTGCCGCCTCCTACAGTTTTTTTTAAAGTATAGGAAGTCTTCGGTAAGGCCATGAGCCCAATCTTGATTTAGCCACATCTGGCTGTACAATGTTTACCTTCCAGCATTAACAATGCCATAATGTCGATCTCCTGAAAGCAGCATTTACTCTACAATAGACATTACCTCCAAATCCCCTGTGATTAAGTTCCTCTCCACGGATAACGGTGGGAATAATGTCCAGCTCAGATCCAACTTGTTCAATTTCCTAGTCAGAGAAAGAATAAAATCTTAAATGAACCTCTCTCAAGGAAAAAAAGAGTAAAATCAAAAGTCAAAATGTGAAAATAAAACAAGCTCATGCTCTAGAATCTAACCTAATTTTAAAACCTCAAGCATTCACTACTCAAATGAATTAACAAGTAAGCTATTTCCTTACTGTAATAAAATTAACATAGCTAAGGAATCAGTGCTACTTATATCAGGCACTGAGCTCCATAAAGAGCAATGGACTCAATGGCTATTATCACACAGAACAAGGAGACAAATTTTTAATCTAGAAACAGCTGGCACATGCAAATTGAAAAAACAAAAGTAATCCGACATGGCACTTCTACCTTACTGAATTTGCAATGGCCACAAACTTACAGTACTCCCACCGTCAAGAGGATTCACAGGTACAATTAAATTATGTTGCAACCTCAATGTATGCACAAGACACATCTACTGGATCGGACGTCTCCCATCCCCCACTCATTAAACATACTCATCTTGCTCAACTTCCAAGCCTGCTGGGAGCTTGCTGATTTTTCTCTGTGGTAACACTACCATCTCTGAATCAAAACATTACAGGTTCAAGTTCCACTCTAGAGAGTTGAGTGCACTTTGGTGCAGTACTGAGGGATTTATGAACTGTCAGGGATAGCGTTCTGTAGCTCTGCCTTCCCTTCTCGATGTATGGAAAAGAAGCAATTTCAAAGAAGAACAGGAAAGTCCTCCCAGTGCCCTTGCCAATATTTATTCCACAACCAACATCACACAAACTGATCCTCTGGCTGCTGCTTGCGAGGGCTTGCTGTATGTTAATTGGCTGCTATTTCCTACATTACGGTAATGACTATATTTCACTAACTATAAAGTGCTTTTGGATGTCCTTAGATTGTGATAAGCACAATATAAGTGCAAGTTCTTTCTTCTGATGCTCGTATTTCACATTGTTCCTGACAATTTTTAAACCAACATAATAGATACGCTTACACATTCTGAATGTAGTTAAAAAAAAAGTGGTACAAAAAACTAATTTATGTCCCAGCAGATTCACAGGTGATGTTTTTCTCCTCTCTCAAACCCTCTGGTTACAAAGACCAATCTAAGATATTAAACTACTTGAATCAGCAAACCGTGATGTCTAAGCAGGTTCAATGGAAGATGTCTCTCCATATTCTGATGCCGCATTGAATACAGGGAAAGAATAAGGCAGGAAAGCCGTTATAGCATTGCATTCCTGACACTGACTGAAGCTCAGCACTATGGCAAAATAATTTAAGGACAACAAATTTAAGCAGTTGGGAAAATCTGGATTATTCATAAATGACTAGAATGTTCTAAATTGCTAGACACATGATAACACAATACATTATCCATTATTGCTGCAGTCCTGACAAAGTTCACCATGACAGGAAATGGAGAGTTGATGGCTTTTGACATTAAGCGACAATATAGAAGAAAAATAGCTGTTTATGTTGCTGCTGTCTACATTAGCTGACATTTCAAACATTCTCACCGCAAGGAAATCATCTGTATTCATCTCATTGCATGGTGTATCCACAATGCGAGCGGCTATTTGAATGCCTTCAGCAGCACTCATCAGGCACTATGGAAAAATAATGGTAAGTACTGAAAATCTATTAGAACAATCAATGCATAGACCTGAATGAGATTATTGTATTCATATTATAACCTAAATAGGTTGCTTTTCTCTGCAGAAAAAATTGAAATCGTCTCAACTTTTCTATCTGGGGCTGTTCAAGTCACCACTACGGTTTATTTTATGGCATCAGAAAGCAATTACTCCAAACAATACTTGAGATGTTATATAAACTGCAAAGCTGCTGTTTGCAAATTATTGCTCCTCCTAAGAAAATCGATAAACAGGATTGACAAAAACAAATGTAGGCTCCATACAGTCAGAAATGGGGGTATTCATAATAGGGAAAATTAAAGACTGAGGAACTAAATTTGTACTTTGCTTCTGTCTTCACAATGGAAGTAGGAAGTCTCACAACATCAGGTCAAAGTCCAACAGGTTTATTTGGTGGCTTGTGCTACCAAATAAACCTGTTGGACTTTAACCTGGTGTTGTGAGACTTCTTTCTGTGTTTACCCCAGTCCAACGCCAGCATCTCCACATCATTCACAAAGGAAGACATGAATAATTTTTGAGAAACACAAGTTTTGGTGAGGAACTGGAGGTAATCAGTATTAGAGAAATGGTTTAGTGGAAATTGAAGGCGGATAAATCTCCAGGGCCTGATAATCTTCATCCCAGAGTATTTAAGGAAGTGGCCCTAGAAATAGTAGTGGTCATTTTTCAAAATTCTTTGGACTCTGGAATAGGTCCTACAGATTGGAGGGTAGCTAATGCAAGCCCGCTATTCAAAAAGGGAAGTAGAGAAAAAACAGGGAACTATAGACCAGTGAGCCTAACGTCAGTAGTCGGGAAGTTGCTCGAGTCCATTATCAAGGATTTCACAGCACAGCATCCGGAAATCAATGGTATAATTAGACAAAATCAGCATGGATTTAGACAAGGGAAATCATGTTTGACAAATCTACTGGAATTCTTTGAAAATGTAACTAGTAGAGTGGATTTGGTTTATTTAGACTTTCAGATGGTTTTTGATAAGGTCTCACAAAGAAAAAAATGGAATTAGGTGAGAGGAGTTCCACCCTGCCAGATGATAGTGGAGAGACATTGGAGGTGGATGGCATGGTTAACCATGTCAAAGGCATTCTAGAAGAATGAGGAGAAAGTTTACCTTCTTAGTGAGTGTTTGTATCATTTTAAGGATAGAAGAAACCAACCAGGTGGTCAACATCAAATGAAATAGCAAAGAATTCTATAAGCATAGCCTGAGTGGAAAAAAATAAAACTTGAAGCAAGAGTGAGACCACAGAAGATGAAAAGGGTTGTCTGGTACTTTGAGATAAGGGAATGGCAGACTCAATAAAATATTTTAACATTTGTTTGTGTAGAGCAAGGAAAAGCTGGGACTACAGGAATACAGTAAGGAGTCTCACAACACCAGGTTAAAGTCCAACAGGTTTATTTGGTAGCACAAGCCTGTAAAGGCTTTACCTGTAAAGACTCACATTCCAACCATTATTTTGTAAATTGAGTTTGTGTCTTTATATGCCTTGTTTGTGAACAGAATTCCCACTCACCTGATGAAGGAGCAGCGCTCCGAAAGCTAGTGGCTTGTGCTACCAAATAAACCTGTTGGACTTTAACCTGGTGTTGTGTGACTTCTTACTGTATTTGCCCCAGTCCAACGCCGACATCTCCACATCATGACTACAGGAATAGCCACTGAAAATAAATACTCAAAAAGATTAACTTTAATAAAAAAGTTAATATGACAAAGTTCCAAGGCGACAGCATCCCAGAATAATGAAAGGAGACTAGAAAGTATATTGAGATGGTACCAATCATAGGATCTGTGCTACAAGACTTCAAAATGCAAGTGTTAACCCTATCCTTCTTCCTTCCCCATACTCCAGCTCAAACTGGATAAGCAAGTCAGTAATGGCAAAATTAGTCTGACCACTATGGTGTGTAAATTTATACAGGATATAAATGCTACATAAAGATGGGACTGCAGGAACAAAAACAGCACGACTAAATATAAATCAATAATTGCATCATCTCAGATCCTCTCAGCATCATGCTAATACTTACCTCAAGTGTAGATTCAGTAAGTGGGTTGGCATTCTCTCCCACCAGAATAAACTCGACAGTGAGTTTCTCTCCATGTTCCGGCAATCCAGTGCGTCGAGAAAACAGAGGAAATGCCCTTGTTAGCGCACAAGCTGATGCAAAAACCTCTGTGTATTCACAAACTAACTGAAATAAAAGTTATAATCACATTAAGTTAAAACTATTTTTTTTTTAAATGCACATATTATTTATTAAGCACGTCCAATACTGTTTATTCCTGCAATTGAGAACATGGTCACTCTTCTCTAAAAGCAGGACCAGAAAGTTTCTCACTAAAGTCAAAGCAGTTCATAGAATCCCTACAGTGCAGAAGGAGGCCATTCGGCCCATCGAGTCTGCACTGACCACCCAGGCCCTATTCCCGTAACCCCACATATTTACCCTGCTAATCCCCTGACACTAGGGTCTAAATTGGCCAACATCTCATGAGACAATAAATAATAACATTGCCGGTGTTTTAAAAACGTAAAGTTTTAACGGAAACACCAACCTGGCGCTCAGCACAATGGAACTAGAACCATGAGCATTTGCTGAACTAGATATTTTGAAAATGTACTGTTGAGAAAATACAATGGACAATCCCAACCCAACCGAGGCTAGTAAATTAGTTTGTAATCTCTGACACCAACCATCAGGGAAAGGCAGTCACTTAAAACTGAGAGCAACAATTTATAAAAAATGGTCCAAGCTGATCAGCACGTTTGGAAAGAGCCTTATCACTTAACTCAGCATAAAATCTAAAAACCCTTTTCATTTTTTGTGGTCCCACCCTTGCTTCAAATTTTATTTTTTTCCACTCAGGCCATGCTTATAGAAGTCTTTGCTATTTTACTTAATGTTGACCACCTGCTTTCTTTCATCTATTCTTATAAAATCATACAAACACTCACTAAGAAGGTAAACTTTCTCCTCATTCTTCTAGAATGCCTTTGACATGGTCAACCATGCCATCCATACGCAGCCAATCAACCTAACCTGCACATGTTTGGACTGTGGGAGGAAACCGAAGCACCCGAAGGAAACCCAAGCAGATACGGGGAGAATGTGCAAACTCCATACAGACAGTGACCCAAACCGAGAATTGAACCCGGGTCCCTGGCGCTATGAGGCAGCAGTGCTAACCACTGTGCCACTCTGTCGCCCATCTGACGGAAAATGCTGGAAACAATTCAGGAAGTTCGGCAGAGTCTGTGTAGAGAGAGAAACAGAATTAATGGGCAGAATTTTCCATCTTGGGCAGGACTGGAAAAATCGGAGAGCCACTGAAAATCAATGGCTCTCCAACTGTTTCCATCCCACCGATAATGATGCCCAGCCGTGTAAGGGCCGGAAAATCCCAACCAACGTTTCAGGTCTGTGGCTTTTCATCACCAACCTGAGACATTATCTCTGCTTCGCTCTCTGCACAGATGCTGCTTAATCTGCTGAGTTTCTCTCCGGCATTTTCTGTTTATATTTCAGATTTCCAGCATCTGCAGAACTCTGATTTTCGATTTTCAGACTTTATGCTGAGCTAAGTGATGAGACTCTTTCCCAAACTTGCTGGTCACCTCGGACCATTTTTTATAAACTGTTGCTCTCAGTTTTATGTGACTGCCTTTCCCTGATGGTTGGTGCCAGAGATTGCAGTCTAATTTACTAGCCTCGGTTGGGTTGGGTTTGTCTATTGTATTTTCTAAACAGTACATTTTCCAAATGTCTAGTTCAGCAAATGCTCATGGTTCTAGTTCCATCGTGCTGAGTGACAAGTTGACATTTCCATTAAAAATTGATGTTTTTAAAACTCTGGCAATGTTATTATTTATTGTTTCATGGGTCAGCATTTATTGCCCATCCCTAATTGCCCTTGAACTGAGTGGCTTGCTCGGCCATTTCAGAGGGCAGTTAAGAATCAACCACATTGCTGTGGGTCTGGAGTCGCATGTAGGTCAGCCGGCAGATTTCCTTCCCAATAGGACATGACTGAACCAGATGGGTTTTTACAATGACTGATTATAGTTCCATGGTCACCATTACGGAGACTAGCTATCAGTTCCAGATTCAATTAATTGAATTTAAATTCCACCAGCTGCCATAGTGCGACTTCAACCCATGTCCCCAAGGTCTTCGCCTGGTCCTCTGGATTACAGGTCCATTGACATCACCACTACTCACCAGGGTTTCTGAGAACTAGAGGTGATGCCAGCCTTTTACTACAGTCATGCAGAATTTTTTTTAAAAGTCATTATAAGTTTGGTAACATCCAGCACAAAGTAGATCACTTGATCGGCATGCTATCCACCACCTTAAACATTTACTTCCCACCACCACTAGCGCGCAGTTGCAGCAGTGTGTATCATCTACAAATGCACTGCAACAACTTACCAAGGCTCCTTCAACAGCACATTCCAAAAACACACCCTTTAGAAGGACAAGGAGAGCAGACTCTGGAACACCACTGCCTGCAAGATTCCCCTCCAAACCACACACACCATCCTGTTTGAAACTATATTGTCATTCCTTCAGTCGATGGGTCAAAACCCTGGAAGTTCCTTCCTGACAGCACTATGAGTGCACCAAGACCCATGGATGCAGTGGTTCAAGGAGGAAGCCTACCACCACCTTCGCAAGAGAAATTAAGAATGGGTAATAAATACTGGCCTTGCTAGGGTGCTTGCATCCCATGAAGGAATAAAAACACTATTACAAACGAGCTAGGGAACAGCAAGCTTATGTAGAAAGCAGAAATCGGACTTAACAGAAAAGTACATTAGAAGAGAATTATCTCTCAATCTACAAACAAATTGCTCAAGAATATTGATCTACAAACAATATTAAACTTGCCTACACAGTACTTTCTTTGACAATTCCTCCAGCCTTTAAAATGACAAAATTATTAGGAATGCATTCCGAAGGAGATATTCCATTGATACGGAATATCTTTTATGATAAATTAAGGAAACATTAAGTTATAGTTTTAAAAACAAGAATGGTTGTGAAGAAAAATTAGGAAGAAAGTACACACAGTGTAAATGAACAGCAGCCTAGGTGATCACTCACCACAATGCACCGGTTAGTTCTTCTAGACGAACAATTGCGAATCAGTCGTGTGAGAAAGTGAGCTGAAGAAGGGCTGTTGTGGCGGCTGACTTTGGACGGGAGCGCTGCCACAACAGCATAATCGAGCCAAAGAGAACAGGTATCAATTGGATTTGGATTCAAAGCGTTCAGTGCAGCCTGCCAGACCTGAATGATAAACAAGGTGTTAACCACACTGTAGATTTGGAACTTCACAGGAAAGAATTACTATGATCATAGACACACTGGTCACATACAACAGAAACAGGCTGTTCAGCTTTAGGGCAGTAAGAGTTTTAACAACACCAGGTTAAAGTCCAACAGGTTTATTTGGTAGCAAATGCCATTAGCTTTCGGAGCGCTGCTCCTTCGTCAGATGGAGTGGAAATCTGCTCTCAAACAGGGCACAGAGACACAAAATTAAGTTACAGAATACTGATCAGAATGCGAATCTCTACAGCCAACCAGGTCTTAAAGATACAGACAATGTGAGTGGAGGGAGCATTAAGCACATGTTAAAGAGATGTGTATTGTCTCCAGACAGGACAGCCAGTGAGATTCTGCAAGTCCAGGAGGCAAGCTGTGGGGGTTACTGATAGTGTGACATAAACCCAACATCCCAGTTGAGGCTGTCCTCGTGTGCAGAACTTGGCTATCAGTTTCTGCTCAGCGATTCTGCACTGTCGTGTGTCGAGAAGGCCGCCTTGGAGAACGCTTACCCAAAGATCCAAGGCTGAATGCCCGTGACCGCTGAAGTGCTCCCCCACAGGAAGAGAACAGTCTTGCCTGGTGATTGTCGAGCGGCGTTCATTCATCCGTTGTCGTAGCGTCTGCATGGTTTCCCCAATGTACCATGCCTCGGGACAGCTTTAGGGCATGCAGCAGATTTCAGAGTGGACAAGTTACAATAATTGGGAAAACACACGAATCCAAGTTTTATTCGAATTGAGCAAAGTAATTAGGACCAGAAAAACATGCAAGTAATTTTCATCACACAAAACATTTTTAAAAAGAAATGTTGAGTATCTCTCTGATGTGGAAATGCCGGCGTTTTCCACTCCATTTGACGAAGGAGCAGCGCTCCGAAAGCTAGTGGCGTTTGCTACCAAATAAACCTGTTGGACTTTAACCTGGTGTTGTTAGACTCCTTACTGAGTATCTCCCTTGCCATAGTGGCTAAATGTGCTAGATGATGAGCTACACAGTAAACCAAACCAGAAGGATTCCTGCTTCAATTTGTAGAGTTACCTATTTGGGCAGCATGGTGGCACAGTGGTTAGCACTGCTGCCTCATAGCACCAGGGACCCATGTTCGATTCCCAGCTTGGGTCACTGCCTGTACGGAGTCTGCACGTTCTCCTCATTTCTGGGTGGGCTTCCTTCGTGTGCTCTGGTTTTCTTCCATAGTCTGAAAGACGTGCTGGTTAGATGCATTGGCCATGCTAAATTCTCTCTGTGTACCTGAACAGGCGCCGGAGTGTAGCGACTAGGGGATTTTCACAGTAACTTCATTGCAGTGTTAATGTAAGCCTACTTGTGACACTCATAAAATAAAGTTTAAACTTGTGGTCATAGCTGCAGTTGGGGCATTACAAATGGCTACAGTGTCACTGAAGTCATCAGGGCAGTGACATTGACAGAAAAAGTTAGCCTTAGCTCCTTCCTTAAAATGGAAGCAGAGACGATGAATGATTTCAAAAGGAAACTGTATGGGCAATAAACTTCCAGGGCTAGGGGAATAGAGCAGGGAAATGGGATTGACTGGTTTGCTCTACAGACCGCCAGTATGGACTCAATAGGTCAAATGGCCTCCTTCTGTGCCGTTTTGACACAACGAGAATGATTATCCAGTAATCCCTGCTAAAACATACACATGAATGAATATCAAGTGAAGTTTTGGCAACAACAATATTAAACTAGAGTTGAAAAGATTAGAGGCTGCGAACTTAAGGGTGGCACGGTAGCACAGTGGATAGCATTGCTGCTTCACAGCGTCAGGAACATGGATTCGATTCCCGGCTTGGGTCACTATCTGCGTGGAGTTTGTACGTTCTCCCAGTGTCTGCGTGAGTTTTCTCCGGGTGCTCCGGTTTCCTCCCACAGTCTGAAAGACGTGCTGGTTAGGTGCATTGACCCGAACAGGTGCCGGAATGTGGCGACTAATGAAATTTCACAGTAACTTCATTGCAATGTTAATGTAAGCCTTACTTGTGACTAATAAATAAACTTTAGCCACATCTCGCCCTACAAGTTAAAGTTAAAAATTGTTAATGCACAAGCTCCTGTCTCAATAGATTCAGGATTTAATGTATGTCAACATATCTGAGGCTTCCCCCCCATGAATGTGCACATATAAAATCAGATCTGTAATTTCTACCGCAGCACGGGTTTCTCTATGTAATCAAGAACTACTCCAGCAAGTTAAGAAATGCAGATACACCAAGCACAGTGGACATGGCTGTACATAAACGTAAACGTTTAGTTTTGCCTCAACAGTATGGTGGTGATTACACCCCCAAGCACACTAACAGCTTCCGCTAATGGTTTGTCATACAAGATTGCACAAACATTTATTTAAAAATGCTCTACTAGACCTGCTCGGGATCTTCATAGCCCGATTTTAAAAATTCTTCTTAACGTTTGAAAAAGAAACACAGCTCTGTCCGCTCTTCTATAATTAGTTGACCGTGCAATGTACCTCTGCATATATAGGAGCATTGAAATTCTGGACATCTGAGTTCAGGGTGAGATGTAACTGATGGGGCAACTTGGAGTCTGCCGAATTCACCTGAGACAGGTCTCTGTAATTGCAACTTTCAGTGGCAACAATTCTCCTTAAACTTGTACTGAGTTTAAGTGAATCCCTACCTTTCAAAGCTAAACCATTTTGTTTCCTGCTCACAGATTAGTATGACAATAAACAGCGCCTCTAACATAATAAAACACCCCAAAGAAATTCACAGGAAACATTGAGCCTCGTAAGAAGAAATTAGGAGAGATGTCCAAAATCTTGGTCAAAAAGGTAGGCTTCAAGAGATGTCTTTAATAGGGGAAAAGAGGCTTACAGAGGGATTTCCGAAGCTTAGGGCCTAGACAGTTTAAGGCATGGGCACCAATGGAGCATTTAAAATCAAGGACACTCAATAGTCCAGAATTAGAGGAACACAGATATCTCAGGAGGTTGAGAGTTTGAAGGAGATTAGAAGGATTTGAAAACAAGGATGAGAATTTAAAACAAATAAAGGCATTATTTGACATGTTTGGACGGCATGGTGGCACAGTGGTTAGCACTGCTTCCTGGCAGTGCCAGGGACCCGGGTTCAATTCCAGTCTCAAGTGACTGTCTGTGTAGAGTTTGCAAATTCTCCCCGTGTCTGCGTAGGTTTCCTCCGGGTGTTCCGGTTTCCTCCCACAGTCCAAAGATGTGCGGGTTAGGTTGATTGGCCATGCTAAATTGCCCCTTAGTGTCCCAAGATGTGTAAGTTAGGGGGATTAGCAGGATAAATATGTGGGGTTACGGGGATAGGGGCTGGGTGGGACTTTTGTCGATGCAGACTCAATGGGCCAAGTGGCCTCCTTCTGCACTGTAGGGATTCTATGACTGGAATACAGTGTAGCTCAGTGAGCAAACGGGTGACGGATGAACGGAACTTGGTGCAAGTTAGGACAAGTTGAGTTTCGGATGATGTCAAAATAATCAAATGAACAAGAATAACACTGTTCAAACTTGAACCAACTACAGTTACAATGAAACTAGATTCAACTAAACTACAGGGAAGTAACACATAGCTTACAAAAACTGAAAAAATATTTACAAAACAGGCACAAAACTCAGTGGAATCTATAAGGTTGTTTTCTACAAGGAAAGGGGTCGTGGCACTACAGACACAATTAAACAGTGAAATGCAGTTTATAGCAGCCAGTTTCATTGATCATCTGTTGGTCTAAATCTACAGTTGATGCTCACTAATTACAACATTTAGCATTGCCTCCAGTAAAAAGGTCCATTGTAGATACTCCTCCTATTAACAACGTAAAAGGAAAAGGGGGGAATTGTACATTGACTAGGATGCTCATTAGGTTGAAAATACACAAGCAAAAATTATTTAACAACCCAACTCATGCAGCCTTTACAAAAAGAGGGGTCTTGGCAACCAGCACAATTCAGTGAGGAGGCAACTTTAATTTACATAGCACTTTAGAATATTTTACTATGCTAAAGTTGCTTCACTGGAGAGTTACAAAACAAATTTTCAAACCAAACCACATGAGATAGTAGGCCAGGTGACCATAAGCACACTCAAAGAGGTAGGTGTTAAGAATTTTAAGAAGGGAATTCCAGAGAATAGGACGCTGGCAGCTGAAGGCACGGCCACCCCTAGAAATAAAGACAGTATTTTATTCAAGAAACACATTCGCAGCCCGCTCGACCTTTTTTTTTTTCAATACTTTTCCAATTCAATCAAATCAAATCCAATTCAGAGTCTCAACAAGTTGAGACATTTCAGATCCAGGCTGACAAGACAGGACGGGAGACCAAAACCACCCTGTCCTGGGCCTGATCTACATGAGTCAAGCTGATTGGAGAAGGGGGAGGATCCTCCTCCAAGACTTGAACTCATTTGCATCTTAGCCAAAAGGCCGAGATGCCGCTTTTAAAAATTGCCTCATATCTACCTTTTGGCTAGGATCAAGTGTGGTATGGATTGGATGCTGCACTTGGTCGAGGTCATTAGGTTACATTTAAGCTTCATATTCATATGAAGCAGTTTTTTAAAGCGGCATCTTGGCCTTTTGGCTAAGATGCAAATGAGATCAAGCCTTGGAGGAGGAAACCTCCCCCTCTTCCAATCAGCTTGGCTCATGTAGATCAGGCCCAAGACCGGTGTGAAGGCCCTGTCTTGTCAGCTTGGATCGGAAATGTCTCAACTTGTTGAGACTCTGAATTGGACTTGATTTGATTGAATTGGAAAAGTATTTAAAAATTTGCAGCCCGAAGGTTGAATTGCAATTGACTTGCATCAATCAGGTTAAAGATGTCTGAATTTGTAACAAGCATATAGTAATAGAAATACTCAAGTTACAAAAGAAAATTCAAGATTTTATGCTGTGATGGTTCCATCATGCCAAAGTCTGGATGATGGAGTGATTAAAATTGCCATTCTGCAAGAGGACAGAAACGGAGGTGCTGAAATGTCTCAGGTTGTGAGTATGTTGGGAGGGCGAAGGACTTGCAGGGATTTGAAAACAAGGAAGAAGTTTCTCAACAAAAAGTGAAGAATGAGGTTGTTTTGAATTTATTCTTGCTAATTGCAGATCACTGTAGCCTGAAATTTGGAGGGTGGGCTAGCCAGTCAGTGGAGAAATGGATCAGTCAGGATGAGCTAGCAAGCTAGACAGATGGGTAATCAGTTGGGGCGGGCTAGTAGGTCAGATAGAAGGTCTGATTGGTCGCGGTGGAGTAGCAGGCCAGGTAGAGGGGCTGACTGGACAAGCTGGGCCAGCAGGCCGGGTAGAGTGGCTGACTGGACAAGGTGGGCCAGCAGGCCGGGTAGAGGGGCTGACTGGGCAAGGTGGGCCAGCAGGCCGGGTAGAGGGGCTGACTGGGCAAGGTGGGCCAGCAGGCCAGGTAGAGGGGCTGACTGGGCAAGGTGGGCCAGCAGGCCGGGTAGAGGGGCTGACTGGCTCCTCCTGTTCCTGAGCCAAAGCCACCATTTTGGAGTCACTCACCTCCTGACTGACCCGGGGCTCCAATTTCCCCTTCACTTGGCTCCAGGTGAGCTTTTGCAGATTTGGCAGCTGTCCCACCAGCAGCACCGGCCGGGCCTGAGGGTCGGCATCCCCGGCGCTGCCCGTGAACACCAGCTGCTCGATCACCGCCCCGGCGCCACCGCCACCTTTCATCGCACCGCCGCTGACAGCTCCCCCGCGCCTGCGCGGAGCCGGCAGCTGCCGGCCCCGGAGAGCATGCGCACCTCTCCTTCCTCCCAGAGCTAAGCGCAGAGTGGATTGCAACATTGCCAAGTGTTGATGTCGTCTGCAAGTTGTTCCATTCGTAGTTGATTTAAAAGTTAGGGTCCAAAGTTTTATTTTAGAACAAAAATAGCAGGTGTTGGTTACTTGTAGACAAAGTATGTGAATTATAGGTAACGTTGGAGTTTACTAGCCATTTTATGGCTAGTAAGCTCTCATTTGTTCCCCACAGTTCTGCATTCTATCTCAAAGAATCATAGAATGGTGACGGCACATAAGGAGGCCATTCGTCCCGTATGTGTGCTGGCCCTCTGAAAGAGCAATTCCCCAGCATTTTTCCCAGTGGCCTTGAAAATTTTGACTTTCAGATAATGATCCAATAATTCCCTTTTGAAAACCTTATCGACTCTACCTCCACACACACTCACGCAATGCATTCCAGTCAGTAACTGGTGGGTACGTGAGAAAGTCTTTCTTCATGCCACCCTTATTTCTTTAGCCAATTTTGTTAAATCTCTGTTTTTCAATCTGTCCACCAATGTAAACAGTTTTTACGTTTCTGCTCTGTCCATATACCTCATGATGTTGAACACCTCGATCAAATCTTCTCTCAATCTTCAACTTCAATATCAACTTCCCCAATCATTCTACTAAATAAGTCGAAGATTGCTCATATCGACGCAGACATCAAGTTTCTACAAAGATGCAAGAAAGCAGACAAGATCCCGAAAGGATTACAGATCATGAACCCACTCAAGTCGACCTATAACACAGACTACGCTGAGACTTTGCCATCGCATCTCTCTCACACTCAACCACCTCGTACACTAGATCAACAGCAGACGCCACAACCTGGAAACCAAGATACAGTCCATATTCTCAACTTGCACTCAGGACTCAGCAGACCAGTTGCGAAACACTGCCAAGTAGACAAGACAATAGAACTACGCCACCTACATGCGCACCAAGGACAGGAAACTTGAGAAACTCAGCATCATCACCAGCAGCAACCAAGCCTCCACCAGTACCACAGAAGAAAACAGCACCACTACAGGGAAGTCCATTGTCAATTTGTCGGACTACACCCATCAACCAGACGAAATCAAAGTTCGCAGCCGAGGGCTCAATTTCTGCACCACCACCAAAATGGACCACATTGGTCTCGCGGCAGACACTGAGGAATTCATCAGGCGAATGAGGCTCTGGGAGTTCTTCCACAAACCCCAAGAGGCCAACAGCGAGCCCAATGGGACAACCAATCAACCAAAACAGCCGAAGAGGAAAGAGTTGAATTGGCTTCCTCTGGAAGGCCGCTGCCCTCAACTCGACATGTATGCCCAAGCCGTCAGGAGATGCGTCAATGCCAGATTCATTAGCCGCACTCAAGGCAGCCCTGAACATCACCCAAGCACAATGCAATGCCATCTGCACTCTCAAGACCAACCGCAACATTGTCATCAACCAGCAAAGGAGGGGCCACCGTCATACTGAACAGAACAGATTACTGTGAAGTGTCCTGACAACTGAATGAGGAACACTACAGACAGTTACCCGCAAGTCTGACCAAAGAACACACCCGCCAACTCATCAGACTGACCAAGATCGTTGATCTGGACTGTTAGAGCACCCTCTGTGCTCTCATCCCAAGTACTCCCCGCGTTGGAGATCTCTACTGCCTCCCAAAGATGCACAAGGCCAACACACCCAGCCTTCCCATTGTATTAGGCAATGGGACCCTGTGTGAGAACCTCTCTGGCTACTTCGAGGGTTTCCTGAAACCCATCGTACAAGGAGCCCTCAGCTTCTGTTACGACACTACGGACTTCTTACAGAAACTCAGCACCCATGGACCAGTTGAACCAGGAACACTCCATCACAGTGGATGTCTCGGCACTCTACACCAGCATCCCCCATGACGATGGCATTGCTGCAACAGCCTCAGTACTCAACACCGACAACTGCCAATCTCCAAATGCAATTCTACAACTCATTCGCTTCATCCTGGACCACAATGTCTTCACCTTCAACAACCAGTTCTTCATCTAGACACATGGAACAGCCATGGGGGCCAAATTCGCACCTCAATACACTAACAGCTTCACGCACAAGTTTGAACAAACCGACACTATACACTAGATACATTGGTCACATGTTCTTCCTTAGGACTCATGGCGAACAATCATTGAAACAACTATATGATGACATCAACAAGTTCCATCAGACTCACCGTGGACTACTCTCCAGAATCATTTGCATTCTTGGACACATGCATCTCCATCAAGGACGGTCACCTCAGCACTTCACTCTACCACGGATAACCTCACGATGCTCCACTTCTCCAGCTTCCACCCTAAACACGTTAAAGAAGCCATTCCCTACGAACAAGCCCTCCGTATACATAGGATCTGCTCAGATGAGGAGGAACAAAACAGAAGCCTACAGATGCTGAAAGATGCCCTTGTAAGAACGGGATATGGCACTCAACTCATCGATCGACAGTTCCAACGCGCCACAGCGAAAAACCGCACTGACTTCCTCAGGAGACAAACACAGGACACGGCAGACAGAGAGAGTATCCTTCGGCGTCCAATACTTCCCCAGAGCAGAGAAACGATGACATCTTCTTCGGAGCCTTCAACATGTCATCGAAGACGACAAACATCTCGCCAAGGTCATCCCCACACCCCCACTACCCGCCTTCTAACAACCGTGCAACCTCAGACCATTGTTCGCAATAAACTACCCAGCCTTCAGGAAAACAGCGACCACAACACCACACAACCCTGCCACAGCAACCTCTGCAAGACATGTCGGATCATCGACACGGATACCACCATCATGTGAGAATACCACCCACCAGGTACAGGGTACCTACTCATGTGACTCAGCCAACGTTGTCTATCTGATACGCTGCAGGAAAGGATGTCCCAAGGCATGGTACATCGGCGAGACCATGCAGACACTACGACAACGGATGAATGGACACCACGCGACAATCACCAGGCAGGAGTATTCCCTTCCAGTCAGGGAACACTTCAGCAGTCAAGGGTGTTCAGCCTCTGATCTTCAGATAAGTGTTCTCCAAGGTGGCCTTCAAGGCACACGACAACGCAGAATCGCCGAGCAGAAACTGATAGCCAAGTTCCGCACATGAGGATGGTCTCAACCGGGATCTTGGGTTCATGTCACATTACATGCAGCCCCCACCATTTGGCCTGGGCATGCAAAATCCTATTAACTGCCCTGGCTTGAGACAATTCACACCTCTTTAACCTGTGATTATCCCTCTCTCCACTCGCACTGTCTGTACCTGTAAAGACTTGATTACCTGTAAAGACTTGCATTCCAACCATTATCTTGTTATTGTGTCTCTGTCTATATATGCCGTGTTTGTGAACCCACCTCTCCACTCACCTGATGAAGGAGCAGTGCACCGAAAACCCGTGATTCGAAATAAACCTGTTGAACTTTAACCTGGTGTTGAGATTTCTTACTCTACTAAATAAGATTTTCACCCCTGCAACCGTTCTCATGAATCTTTACTGCACCCTCTCTAATACCTTCACATCCTTCTTGAAGTGGGATAACCAGAACTGGACGTAATACTCCAGAAACCGGATTTATCGCAACGGTAACTGCATTACTCATACATATTAATATGCAAGTACACAGTTTGTGTAAAAGTAGAAGTCTGCTAGTTTGTTTTGTTGTGCAAGATCTCATTATGTAGCACACATGGATATGTACTTCTATAGGAGCGGCATATTAAGGACAGGGAATAAAATATTCTGTCAGCTTGTATTTATTAGTAAAAGCAGGAAACACTGTCAACAAGTATCCAGGAACAGAGAAAGGAGAGTGTGAAAGTAGCTTAGGTATCATCATTTGTATGTAAACTGGGTTTAATGTTGGCACTGTGGTTAGCACTACTGCCTCACAGCGCCAGGGACCTGGGTTCGATTCCCAGCTTGGGTCACTGTCTGTGTGGAGTTTGCACATTCTCCCTGTGTCTGCGTGGGTTTCCTCTGGGTGCTCCCGTTTCCTCCCACAGTACAAAGATGTACAGGTTAGGTGGATTCGCCATATAGTGTCAGGGGGACTAGCTAGGGTAAACACATGGGGTTGTGGGGATAGGGCCTGGGTGGGATTGTGGTCAGTGCAGACTCAATGGGCCAAATGGCCTCCTTCTGCACTGTAAGTTTCTAGGAACGGGAAATGAAGATCCAAGTAGAACAGATAACCACATTGCTAATGGAGGGAGCAATGTCTAAAATTACAGTTGGCCAGTGCCTGTGCCCCCAGGGAAGGAAGATTGAGTCAATCGTACCGATTATATTCACTGGCGTTTAGAAGAGTGACACTTACAAAATTCTAACAGGGTTAGACAGGGTAGATTTAGAAAGAATGCTCCCAATGGTGGGGGTGTCCAGAACTAGGGGGTCATAGTTTGCAGATAAGGGGTAAACCTTTCAGAACGGAGGTAAGGAGAAATTTCTTCACCCGGAGAGTGGTGAATGTGTGGAATGCACTACCACAGAATGCAGTTGAGGCCAAAATGTTGTCTGATTTGAAGAAGAAATTAGGTATACCTCTTGGGGCCAAAGGGATCAAGGGATATGGGGAATCAGGATATTGAATTCAGTGATCGGCCATGATCAAAATGAATGGCGGAGCAGGCTCGAAGGGCTGAATGGCCTACTCCTGCTTCTAGTTTCTATGTTCATAAACACAAAGATATGCGATCTCAAACCTTACAAACCAGACGGGATTTGCAAAATGGCTGTCAAAAGTTATTAATTTGTCAATTATCTTGGAGTTTAACCCCAAAATGATTTCACCAATGTAATAATCTGACTTGGTTCACTGCAGTTGTTAATAAAAAAGCATCCACTAATACTCATATATAGCAATACATTGACCTTATGTAAGTAACGTTGTCAGTTAACAACTGGCTAATCAGATTGCTTGACTGCATATATTCATTTTTATTATATGGTTTTATCATCAATAAGAATTCTTATAGTTCTCTAACTTGCAATTTCTTTGATTTAGCATTATTTTATAAACACAGCTTGTAGACAGTCTAAAGCAGTCGTTCCCAAAGGGTGCGGCGCGCCACGCCACACTGGTGCGGCGAGAGAGGATGGCAAGTGTGGCGGGAAGATTCAAGGACAATCAAAGAAACATTTAATAATGGATAGATGTTTTTATGTAGCTGCATTGTTTTATACTTTCTGGATGTCCCATGATCGTATTATAAAGTAGTTGTGTTCTATGTTATGAATCAAGCACTGCTAGGAGTTGGTTTTTTTTTTGTTTTTGAATGTATTTCTTATGAATAAAAAATTCGGTGTGGCGCGAGCAAATTTTTATTCCGAAAGTGCGGCCCGGTGAAAAAAGTTTGGGAACCACTGGTCTAAAGGAAGATTCAATCAAAACATAACTTCTATCAAAATTAATTGACTTACTCTATAAAGCACACAAATATATTTACCATTCAAATTCTTTACTCCTGGTCCCTGTGGTTACATATCAAGATAGAATTAATCTTTACAAGATACCTGCCCCAAGGTGTCTCATCATCTCAGTCCAGTCAGGAAGAAGTGAAACTTGCCAGTGAGGGTAGATGAACTCTCTTTATCTCTAATAATTCTCTGGCAAGTTCATGATTCTCTGAAAGTTTAGACAGTTGCTGCAGAGGCTTGAAATGCAGATGATGAACGGAGGGATCCATTCTGTTTCCGGCTATATAATTTCAACCTCATAATATTCATTCAAATGTAGCTTAGCCAAAATATATACTGACTTCTGTTAACTGCTTTCCAGTGGTTGTGGGTGTTTTGTTTAAGTAATCATATAGAATTCTGTCTGGGGATGTAACAACATAAATGTGAAAAGGTTTGAACAACCCAATGGTCTCTTGACCATAAGTAACCATCGATCCTTTCCGAGAATAACATATTTCCTTTTGTAGTATCCAATCAAGCTTGCAAACATAATAGTCATTTTAATGGCTGTAATATATTTTTAACAAACTCGGCATGATATAGGGCAGTGCTTTTGCAATTCAGTCTGAAAAAAGCTGAATTCAGGAGGAATCACAAACGAGATCACAGAATCCCTACAGTGCAGAAGGAGGCCATTCAGCCCATCGAGTCAGTATCAACTCTCTGTAAAAGAGCATCTTACCCAGGCCCACCCCCCCTGCCCTATCCCCGTAACCCCATGCATCTACCTCATTAATCCCCCTAACCTACACATCTTGGGATACTATGGGGCAATTTATCATGGCCAATCCACCTAACCTGCACATCTTTGTACCGTGGGAGGAAACTGAAGCACCCGGAGGAAACCCACACAGACATGGGGAGAACATGTAAACTCCACATAGTCAGTCACCCAAGGCTGGAATCGAACACGGGTTCCTGGTGCTGTGAGGCAGTAGTGCTAGTTACTGTGCCACCTGAAAAACATTAAATCAAGTATTTTTTCTGTTTTTGTTAATTAAGCTAGCGAGGTTTAAAAACAATGTGCTTAGAAGTCTCTTTAAGTTTTGACAAATACGAGAAGCTATCTTTTGCGGCAAGCGTGAACATAGTAAATTGCAACAGGTTCAGTAAAACACTTATGCAAAAAGAAATCCAGGTAAGTACAATACTTTACTTTGGACAAATTTCAAAACCTGTATACATAAAGCAGCCTTTTCATGTTTACACTGTGACACCATTGACAAACACAGATAAAGAACATCAACAAGTACTTCCTGATCTGCTGGCCTTAGTTTCTCTGTGGCAGCAAACTCAGAAAATTACAATTTTGTTCCTATTACGATATTTCAGTTATGAAGTAATTTGCATCAACAACAGGAGTTGCTTTTATGGTGTTGGTTTAAGTTAAAATGACTAAGATTGAAAACACACTTACAAAAAGCTTTTTGCAAGTTTGTACTCCAGTCTCATAGGATACATTAACAATTGCTGAACCATGCGCATTATCATTTGAATTAGACAACACATATATACATGATAGTTCATAAATACTGAATTCTATTTAACATGTACAAATATCTCAACTTTTAAGCATATGTTCCCACATCACGGGATAAGTGTAAAAGAAACACTTCAATGGTAGCAAGATGCAGCCTTAATGATATAGTATCCTTTCATCAACTGTGCAATATTAAAGCTACAATGTTGTTTGGTAAATTAATGCTGAACATATTTTTAAACTCTTTTTTTATAATCTTCCTAAAGTTTTATGTTATTATTCAACATCCTCAAAGTCTTAATAGACCAAAAACAAATCTGTTGTTGTGCTGGTACAATAAATAAACTGCATTAATTCAGGATAGTGTGATATATGTGCGGAAGTCCTTAAAAAGAAAATGTTCTTTATAGCAAGATTTCTTTACACCAATTTAAAATTGCACCTTTAAGATTACATTTCGAAAACAAAAAAGCACACAGAAGATTATCTAACAAATTGTACATAATGCAGAATTAGCCAAATCTAAACGCTGCCACCAAGCCTAAATACTTCACAATGTCATATTTAAATCAGTCTGGTTCTTGAGCAATTCCTATGCAACCCAGAATCTCTCAGGTTAACGGTTGGCAGCTAAAGACAAGAGTGCGGATTGTTTTGAGCTTTGGCCTTCACTTCTAAGCAATTCAATTTGAGCCGAAACATGTCAAACAAGAGATCTGTCCATAACTAGCACAATCCAGAGGAGTACTCATCGTCTTCTTCATTAGCAGTACCAGTTGCATTTTGTGCAGATTCTCCAGCTTCTTGTTGAGACTCAGGTGACTTCTTTTTTGTTCCCCCTCCAGGGACTCGCAAGCTTAGAGACAGTTTGGCATACTAGAAAAAAAATGATTAAATAACCTTAGATATAGAAAATGTTCAAATGTTTAATTTGGTGAACCAGTATCATTTTTTCAAAATAATATACACACTATTTAAGATTATTTTTCATCAGATAATTGTCAGTTTTCATCATGCAAACTTATGAAAACCAAGAAGGTCCAACTGTTGGCAGTTGGCCATACTTTATCCTCGGCCAGTCATTGACAGAAGAAGTCTGCTTAGTCACAGAATCATATAATGGTTACAGCACAGGAGGTCATTCAGACCATAATGTCCATGCTGGTTCACTGCAAGAAGAACTCATTCTAGTTTTACTCCCGCAGCGTTTCCCCACAGCCCTGAAACTTTTTCTTTTAAAGTTTAAAATTTTTATTTATTTGTCACAAGTAAGACTTAGATTAACACTGCAATGAAGTTACTCTGAAATTCCCCTAATCGCCACAATTGGGCGCCTGTTCGGGTCAGTGCACCCTAACCAGCACGTCTTTCAGAATGTGGGAGGAAACCAGAGCACCCGGAGGAAACCCACGCAGACACGGGGAGAACGTGCAAACTCCACAGACAGTGACTCAAGCCTGGAATCGAACCCGGGTCCCTGGTGCTGTGGAGCAACAGTGCTAACCACTGTGCTACCGTGCCCCCGTCATTATTGAGATCATTACTGAGTTCCAGTTAATTATCAGGTTCTCTTTTGGAGGTCTCAATTGAGTCTGCCTCCACCACACTCTCAGGCAGAGCATTCCAGATCCTAACCACATACTGCATGACAAAGATTCCTTTATGTCATCTTTGCTTTTCTTGCCAACCACCTTAAATCGGTGTTCTATGGTTCCCTTTCCTTCCGCCAATGGGAACAAATCTCCGATTAATCATCTATCCACCATTGAGAGATACTCCAACATTTATAAGCTTTTGGTCATCCAAAAATTTGGAATTGTGCCCTGAACAACAAAGCTCATTAATGCAGATTAACGGATCCTAACACCGGCTTCTGGGGAAATCGCACTATATCTTCTTCCAGTCCAAAAAACTATTCAACACTACTTAGCCAACTTCGTATCCATGCTGCCTCTGTCCCTTTTATTTCATGGGCTTCAACTTTGCTGACAAGCCTGATATCTGGCAGTTTGTCAGATGCCTTTTGGAAGTCCATGTACACTACATCAACCGCACAGCTCTCATCAAAAAACTCAAACAAGTTAGTTGAACGTGATTTATCTTTAACAAATCCATGCTGGCTTGCTTTAATTAGTCCAAATTTGTTCAAGTAACTGTTAATTTCGTCCTGAATTATCATTTCTAAAAGCTTTCCTACGATGAAGATTAAATCGACAGGCCTGTAGCTATTGGATCCATCTTTACACCTTTTTTTTGAACAAGAGTGTAACACTTGCAATTCCCCTGTCCTCTGGCACCATTCCTGTATCTAAGGAGTATTGGAAGATTATGATCAATGCCACTGCCATTTATATATACCCTTACTTTCTTCAGTTACTTGAATGTATAAAGTCTGATTTATCATCTTTTAAACATAGCCAGCCTATCTGAAACCTCCTCTTTATCATAAAGTTTCTTAACTATCTCTTCTTTCACCATGACTTGCATCTTCTTACTTCATAAAAACAGATACAAATGCTCATTTAGTACGTTATATATGCTCCCTGCCTCCATGCATAAATCCCCATTTTGGTCACTAATTGGTCCCACTCTTCTCACCAACCTATTACTGTTTATCTGTCTCTGCTTTACAAAGTACTAAATTGTGCCATATGCTAAACAATAATACACACAAAGCATTTGTATCAGGGACAGCATTTTCCATAAAATGAAAGTGACCATTGTATAAAGCTTTGAAGTCACCCCAAAATATATTTGTCAAGCCTGGTATTTAGTAATGCACACATTAATTGTATAAGTATTTACAAGGGGCAACCGCTTTATCACTCTGTAGAAGGAGACATTAGGATCAATGCAGGGTCTCACATGTTACCCATGTGGATATCAGGGTTCTTCATAATATTCATGAAGCAAAAAGGTTACTTTCAATTGGTATTCATGTGACATCCAAACATATAAATACCATTATGTATTTCACTGGCTATTAGCTGTTACAGTAAGAAGTCTCACAACACCAGGTTAAAGTCCAACAGGTTTATTTGGTAGCAAATACCATAAGCTTTCGGAGCGATGCCCCTTCGTCAGATGGAGTGGTCTCTGTTCTCCACATCATATTAGCTGTTAAACAGTAATGAAACCTTCATTCTATAAGAATTTACAGTAGTAACATTATTTAAAGAAACAACATTAAGTGCATGATTTTTAGTAAAAGGCTATCCTTTGGAACAATAGGTTTTGGTGAATCTTCACAACGCTGCCTCAAAGATCACTGGACCTAATCTTCCGAGCACTGGCAATCACGGTTAGATTGCCAATTGCTCCTATTTTCTTACCCAACATCGGAGCCTGAACTTCTGAACCAAGCCTTTTCAGAAATGTGGAGCATACCTGTTCTCAGAATCCTATTCTTAATGCAGGATCATCGGAGGAAGCCAAGCCACATCCAATTTTTACTGTACTCGCTGTCGTATTCTAGTAAACATTCGTTGACCAGCACACTGAAAAGCTTTGGAACATTTAAATAACCGTTCAGTGTAACTGAGGTAATTTGGCAGAGTGGTAGGGGAGACATAGTGATGAGGTCAGGTCAGGGTGGGTCATGGGGAGGTTGGAGGGTGGGTGGGGAAGGGGTTATCAAGAGTCGTGGAGGAAATTGGAGGGTCAATGCAGTCAGAGGTGTAATTGAAAAAAGATTATGGAAACTAAGTTACAGAATTTTGACATAAGTATATCATTTTTTAAAGCAGTAAAATGTATAAAGTTAGTTGGAGAATTGGAAGGGTAGATGTTGAGGAGTGGTTTTCCCTGGCTGCACAGTCTAGAGCTAGGAGGTCACAGCCTCAGGATGAGGGATCAGCCATTTAAGACTAATTAATGAGAAATTTATTCACTTAGAGGATTTTAAATCTTGTGGAATATATTCAATACAAGGATCAGTAGAGCTTTATCTAGGGAAATTAAGGGGAATAGGGATAGGGCAAGAAAGTGAACTTGAAATAAATGATCAGCCATAATCTTACTGACTGATGCAGCAGGTTCGAAAGGCTGTACGGCCTACTCTACTCCTGCTATCTCTTATGTACATACATTCTAACAAAATATTGGCACTCTAGAAATTATTAACCAAGCTTACATCATTATCCATGTACTTGAAGAGAGGTGAATTACAGATAGCAGAAACCTGGTCCTGGTCTTGTTGATCAAATCCTTCCAGTAGCTGCTCCAAAGCAGTGGCGTCCTCACTGCCATTAAATCCTGGTATACTGTGCACAATAAGAATTATATCAGAAATTGCATCTGTAATTTATACCTTATGAGCTGAACTTTGAGGGGAAAAACAAAAACATGTTTCAGCAACTTTTTGGTTAATTTTTCATTGATTCAAACTGGGGATGAGAAAATAGGTTTGTCCGCCTGGCTCACATTTCCTGGATATCAAACACATACACATAGGTACTGTATATTTTTTGAACTTGTATCAGCAATTAGCACCACCCTCAAATCTTTGGCATGGCAGGCCTTCATGCCAAAACTAAAGGGCAATTGTGAAGCGGCGCAATTATAACTTTGAACATTAATCTTCTTAAAGATATTTTATGCAGATATAACTATCTCAAAGTTTGCCAACTTGGTCAGATTATAAAGACCAAAAAGACTCTCACATAGAATTGCTAACAAGCACTACAAATTCTTACTAATCATTGTAGGATACAGCTGAACCAGGAAATGTAAAGATATAACAATTTTATTAGCAAATTATGGTTTAAAAAAACATATGCTTTTATCTAATTTAGCAGGTAAAATTGATCTATACTAGAAGGCTTAAAGCAAGTTGACAAATGGTTTTTTAACACGCCTGATTTTTTTTCCACTTGAAATTCACAGAACAAGCTGGAGACTTGCATCTTAATGTCAATGTCACTTTTACTTGGAAGGTGTGATAAGGGATAGGATCTACAAATATTTGGATAGACAGGGACTTATTAGGGAGAGTCAACATGGCTTTGTGCGTGGTAGGTCATGTTTGACCAATCTATTAGAGTTTTTCGAGGAGGTTACCAGGAAAGTGGATGAAGGGAAGGCGGTGGATGTTGTCTACCTGGATTTCAGCAAGGCCTTTGACAAGGTCCCTCATGGGAGGTTAGTTAGGAAGGTTCAGTCGCTAGGTATACATGGGGAGGTAGTAAATTGGATTAGACACTGGCTCAATGGAAGAACAGTATGAAGTCTCACAACACCAGGTTAAAGTCCAACAGGCTTATTTGGTAGCAAATACCATAAGCTTTCGGAGCAGAGCTCCTTCGTCAGATGGAGTGGATATCTGTTCTCAAACAGGGCACAGACACAGAAATCAAATTACAGAATACTGATTAGAATGTAAATCTCTACAGCCAGCCAGGTCTTAAATGTACAGACAATGTGGGTGGAGGGAGCATTCAACACAGGTTAAAGAGATGTGTATTGTCTCCAGACAGAACATCTTTCCTGTAACTAGGTGACCAAAACTGTACATAATACTCCAAATTCGGTCTCACCAACGCCTTATATAACCTTACCATAACACTCCAACTTTTATACTCTATACTCCAATTTATAAAGGCCAATGTACCAAAGGCACTCTTTACGACCTGTTCTGTCTGGAAGAACAGCTGTTCTGTCTGGAGACAATACACATCTCTTTAACCTGTGTTGAATGCTCCCTCCACCCACATTGTCTGTACATTTAAGACCTGGCTGGCTGTAGAGATTTGCATTCTAATCAGTATTCTGTAATTTGATTTCTGTGTCTGTGCCCTGTTTGAGAACAGATATCCACTCCATCTGACGAAGGAGCTCTGCTCCGAAAGCTTATGGTATTTGCTACCAAATAAACCTGTTGGACTTTAACCTGGTGTTGTGAGACTTCTTACTGTGCTTACCCCAGTCCAACGCCGGCATCTCCACATCAATGGAAGAAGCCAGAGAGTGGTTGTGGAGGATTGCTTCTCTGAGTGGAGGCCTGTGACTAGTGGTGTGCCGCAGGGATCGGTGTTGGGTCCATTGTTGTTTGTCATCTATATCAATGATCTGGATGATAATGTGGTCAATTGGATCAGCAAGTTTGCTGATGATACAAAGATTGGAGGTGTAGTGGACAGTGAGGAAGGTTTTCAAAGCTTGCAGAGGGATTTGGACCAACTAGAAAAATGGGCTGAAAAATGGCAAATGGAATTTAACGCAGACAAATGTGAGATATTGCACTTTGGAAGGACAAACCAAAGTAGAACGTACAGGGTAAATGGTAGGACTCTGAAGAGTGCAGTTGAACAGAGGGATCTGGGAATACAGGTACAGAATTCCCTAAAAGTGACGTCACAGGTGGATAGGGTCGTAAAGAGTGCCTTTGGTACACTGGCCTTTATAAATTGGAGTATAGAGTATAAAAATTGGAGTGTTATGGTAAGGTTATATAAGGCGTTGGTGAGACCGAATTTGGAGTATTATGTACAGTTTTGGTCACCTAGTTACAGGAAAGATGTAAATAAGGTTGAAAGAGTGCAGAGAAGGTTCACAAGGATGTTGCCGGGACTTGAGAAGCTGAGTTACAGAGAGAGATTGAATAGGTTGGGACTTTATTCCCTGGAGCGTAGAAGATTGAGGGGAGATTTGATAGAGGTGTATAAGATTTTGATGGGTATAGATAGAATGAATGCAAACAGGCTTTTTCCGCTGAGGCTAGGGGAGAAAAAAACCAGAGGGCATGGGTTAAGGGTGAAAGGAGAAAAGTTTAAAGGGAATATTAGGGGGAGCTTCTTCACGCAGAGAGTGGTGGGAGTGTGGAATGAGCTGCCGGATAAAGTGGTAAATGCGGGGTCACTTTTAACATTTAAGAAAAACTTGGACGGGTTCATGGATGAGAGGGGTGTGGAGGGATATGGTCCAAGTGCAGGTCAGTGCGACTAGGCAAAAAATGGTTCGGCACAGACAAGAAGGGCCAAAAGGCCTGTTTCTGAGCTGTAATTTTCTGTGTGTCTTTCTATGTGTCTACTTAGTTTGAAATGAAAAATTTTGGCAATATTTTCCAATTTTACATTCAGTTTGAGGGACAGAAGAGTCATCTAACACTAGCATTTTGAACTTTAAATGCAATTATGAGGGCATGAAAGGAGAGCTAGCTAAAATGGCAACTTAAGTTAAGGGATAGGTCACTAGAGATTGAACAGCAAGCATGTAAAGAGATATTTCAGAATATGCAGAATAGATATGTTCCAACGAGAAAGAAAGATTCGAAGGGCAGGACCTGCCACCCATGGTTAACTATAAAAAATTAATGGTAGCATCAAGCTTAAATAAAAAGCACATTATTGCACCAAGATGTGTAGCAGGTCAGAAGATGTGACAATATAAAAAATAGCAATAATGACTAAAAGATTAATAAGGAGGGGAAAATTAGAGTAAAGAGGGAGCTAGTTAGGAATATAAAGACACATTGTAAGAGTTTCTATAGATATTTAAAAGAAGTGTTAAACTGAGCATCGGTCCTACAGAAAGTGAGTCTGGGGAATTAATCATGCAAAATAAATGGGATATGAATTGAACAGGTATTTTGCAACACTCTTCACTATACAAGGTTATAAATAACATCCCAGAAATAGCTGTAAATCAGGGAATGGAATGCAGGGAGGAACTCAAGAAAATTTCAATCATAAGGGAAGTGGTACTGAGTAAATTGTTGGGAGTTGCAGCTGACAAATCTCCAGATCTTGATGGACTTCATCCTTGGCTCGTAAAAACAAAATCGCTGTGCTGGTTTTAATTTTACAAATTTCCCTAGATTTGGGAAAGGTTCTATTAGATTAGAACATAGCAAATGTAACTCCTTTAAAAGGGAGACAGAAAGCAGGAAACTACAGGCCAGTAAGCTTAACAAGTTATTGGAAAATTTAAAAGTTAATATTAAAGATATTATGGCAAGGCGCTTAGAAAAATTCAAGATAATCAGGCAGAGTCAACATGGTTTTGTGCGAGGGAAATAATGTTCAACAAATTTATTGGAGCTCTTTGAAGTGGTTAAAGGGGAAACCAGTGGATGTACTGTACTTAGACTTCCAAAAGGCTTTCGATATGCTGCCACATCAAAGGTTATTGAGGAAAATAAAAGCTCATGGTGTAGGGGGTAAAATATTGGCATGGTTAGAAGATTGGTTTACTAAGAGGAAATAGAGAGTAGACATAATGGGTTATTTTCTGATTGGCAAAATGCAACAAGTGATTTGCCACAAGGATAAAGGGGCTGAAATTGCTTTACTTCAGTGGCAGCAAATTGGTGGCCAACTTTAAACTAAGCCAGTTTTATTTTCGATTTACTTACTTACAAACATACTAATTAGGAGCATGAGTAATGTTGGGACCTCAATTCCTTACAATTTATATCAGTGATTTGGATGAAATGACTGAATGTAAGGTTGCTAAATTTGCTGATGACAAAAGATAGGCAGGAAATTGTGTAGAGGACATAAATAGGCTACAAAGGGATAGGTAAGCTAATTATGTGGACAAAGATATGGCAAATGGAGTATAAAGCGGGTAAAAGTGAAATTGCCCATTTTGGCAAGAAGAGTAAAAAACATTATCTAAATGGTGAGAAACCGCAGAGCTCTGAGATGCAGAGGGATCTGGATCCCCCTAGTGTATGAATTGCAAAAGGTTACTCTGCAGGTTCAACAATAATTTGGAAAGCTAACAGAATGTTATTGTTTATTGTGACATGTATTTAATATAAAAGTAGGGAAGTTATGCTTTAGTTATATAGTCATGATGTGGAGATGCCGGCGTTGGACTGGGGTAAACACAGTAAGTTGTTTAACAACACCAGGTTAAAGTCCAACAGGTTTATTTGGTAGCAAAAGCCACACAAGCTTTCGGAGCTGCAAGCCCCTTCTTCAGGTGAGTGGGAATTCTGTTCACAAACAGAGCATATAAAGACACAAACTCAATTTACATGAATAATGGTTGGAATGCGAATACTTACAACTAATCAAGTCTTTAAGAAACAAAACAATGTGAGTGGAGAGAGCATCAAGACAGGCTAAAAAGATGTGTATTGTCTCCAGACAAGACAGCCAGTGAAACTCTGTGGGGGTTACAGATAGTGTGACATGAACCCAATATCCCTCGGCCTCAACCGGGATATTGGGTTCATGTCACACTATCTGTAACCCCCACAGAGTTTCACTGGCTGTCTTGTCTGGAGACAATACACACCTTTTTAGCCTGTCTTGATGCTCTCTCCACTCACATTGTTTTGTTTCTTAAAGACTTGATTAGTTGTAAGTATTCGCATTCCAACCATTATTCATGTAAATTGAGTTTGTGTCTTTATATGCTCTGTTTGTGAACAGAATTCCCACTCACCTGAAGAAGGGGCTTGCAGCTCCGAAAGCTTGTGTGGCTTTTGCTACCAAATAAACCTGTTGGACTTTAACCTGGTGTTGTTAAACTTCTTACTTAGTTATATAGAGCATTGGTGAGAGCATATCTGGAGCACTGTGTACAGTATTGTCTCTTTATTTAAGGAAGGATGTAAATGCGTTGGAAGTAGTTCAGAGAAGATTTACTAGGCTAATACCTGAAATGGGCAGGTTACTTTTTCAGGAAAGGTTGAACAGGCTAGTCTTGTATCCACTGGAGTTTAGAAGAGTAAGAAGTGACTTGACTGAAACATATAAGACCTTGAGGGGTTTTGATAGGGTGGATGTGGAAAGGAGGTTTCCACTTGTGGGAGAATCTAGAACTAGCGGTTGCTGTTTAAAACTAAAGGTCATGAGTCTTTGGAATTCTCTTCCTCAAAAGATAGTGGAAGCAGAGTCTGACTATTTTTAAGTCAGAGGTAGATGGATTCTTGATAAGCAAGGGAGTGATAGGCTACGATTGGTAGGTGAGAATGAGGAGTTGAGGTTACAGTCAGATCAGTCCTGATCCTTTTGAGCAGCAGAGAAGGCTCAAGGGGCTGACTGGCCTACCCATGCTCCTGATACGCATGTTCATATGTATATCAATGGCAAATTAAACTGGCTTGCTGGCAAAATCAGCTACCAATTTGCTACAAGCCCGTTCATACCACTGAGAAAAGCCCCTTTATCTCTCAACCAAATGATGAAAATTAAGTTACCAATAGATTTATACTCTGTTAATGTACAGTGACTGAGTTACAGTCATTGCTACAACTATAATGAAAATATATAGTGTTATGGTTACTTTTTGGTTATTAAATAGGTTTATATTTACAGATTTCAGCAGCTGAAAACTGTTGATTTTAAGAATAAATGTGTAGATCAGCAGAATGACATTTTTTAGTTTTGGAAAACATTTTTGGGCATCAAACTGAAAGATTCTAGTACTTGGAAATGGGACAACTCCTTATTTCAGCCACTAGGGGCAGGATTTCACCGTGGGTTTCAAGAACTCCAATGTTGGCGACCATACAGGATTTCAAGCTTGAACCTATTAGCAGCAAGAACGGCATAATTATACTCTGGGAGTCAACCTCCTAATTGACCATCTCCAAGCTCGCCCTTCTACTGAGAGTGGTAGCCAGGCTCTGAAGCCTCAGCAGTTTACCAAGAGAGAGAATAAATTGAGGCATCCTCAGAGGGGTTAAATTAAAAAATAATCAGAAAGGGAAGCCAGCAGGCCCCTCAGACCAGCAGGGAAACCCCTCACAATGGCTCATTGGGGCCACAGGGACGGCTGTCTTTTCCTTCCCCTCTTTGCAGCATTGTGCCTCTAGCTCCAATGCTCACCTGATCTGCTGCAGATAGAGCACCAAATTAAACTGGTGTCACACGCACGCAAAAGGAGCTGCTCCACCGCTGGCTTGAAACCATTTCTTTTGATGCACAGTGATACCACATGACCCAACTACCAGCAAGGTTAGGCCACCCAGTAACATTGTCACTGGTAGTATTGGTAACAATATGAGACTTTATTGCTACGTAAATTAGAATAGATTGAAATCTTTCAGCCAGTGGACAAAGTCTTTAAGCTATTAGTAGCGGACAGAATGCTAATAGACCATCAAGCTTGCACACTAACTTTACCATTTTCAAACAGTTTGAAACAACGTATTCCCTCCTTTCACCAAAAAACAGACAAGAGACACCAGAAATAATGTGTTACTGCTTACCTATAGCTTTCTCGAACACATTTGTCTGCAGCTACATAGTCATTCCTATGTAGATGGACCAAGACTTGTGCAATTGTTTTCTAGAACAAACAGTAATACTATTAAAAACTCATTAATGCAATTTACACTTGAAGTAGTAGTGCTACAGTTTTCCCTTCCTTGAGTTAAACGTATTTCAATGTCATCTGCAAATTGAGATTATTCAAAAAATGTCTAGCTCTTAAAAAGTTACGTCCCCCCACCCCCAAGTCCATCACCATCATGTATATTTTCATTCCAAGTGTGGCCTGTTGGTGTAATTTTGACATTAGTGTGAGCATAAGGTGTTTCATTCCAGGTATGATTCTATTGGCAGACTAGGAAGCTTTTATCAAAACAAACTTTATTTAACAATATAGTTTAACTATAAGAAATGAATTAGCTATCATTTACCAATTGAAATACTTAAACATGACAAGATACAATTCGTAACTGCTAATCTATCTCTATTAGTTCCAATTCAAGCGATATTCCTCTTATAGACGCAAACTCCGCTTCAAAATCGGTTGGCAATACACAGGCTTACGTACTACTTGGGCTACCAGTCCTCGAGCCTCCAGAACACAAATGGTGGTGGTGGGGGGGGGGGGGGGGGGGGGAGAGAGCGAGAGCGAGAGAGAGAGAGAGAGAGAGAGACCTATTTCTCTTAGTAGGTCCCAAACAGCAGCCTCCTGAGAGAGCGAGACAGAGCTCTTGCCTCTTTCAGAGCCCAGCAGGTTGCCAACCGAGAAATCCCGTTCATAGGTAGGGAATTATGTTACATTTAACCACTACTGTTGCCAATCATGAAATTCATCAGAAAGACCGTGGGTTTAAATTTAATTTTAATGAGTCTATAAATCGGAAGGAGCAAATTGACCACCTGTTACAATCCTGCATAACTTTCCCTTTGAAGTCAACAGACAGAAAAAAAGCATGACTCAGTGACTGATATGCTACCACTTGTTTTACCCATCTGACACACTGAATTTTACCTCCATATTTAATCATTAGACGAAAACATTTGTGCAACAACTTGAATTGATCACCTCAGGCCTATAATCTGGAGGCCATTGTTCCTGTGCAAACTATCTGAAAGCTATTTGTTGCAATTTTCTGCTCTTTCCATGTTATTTTATATTTTTCAAATATTTATCCACTTTTCTTTCCAAAATTTACTATAGATTCTGCTTTCACTAGAATTTCTGATAGAGTAAAGAAATAGACTGCCATATGTAAAGGAAATTCTCCTCTGCCCATTTGTTCTTTGGAGGTGATTACAAGTTTATGCCCTCCAGTTAGTGACAAATGAACACCGCAAAATATTTTTCCTATTTAACTTCATTTTTTTTTTACATATGAACATTCAGAATTGCACCTAAAAATAAAAGGAGCATAGCAAAGTTTAAAGTTTGTTTATTAGTGTCACAAATAGGCTTACATTAACACTGCAATGAAGTTAATGTGAAAATCCCCTAGTCGCCACACTCTGGCGTCCGTTCGGGTGCACTGAGGGAGAATTTAGTATGGCCAATGCACCTAATCAACACGTCTTTCGGACTGTGGGAGAAGACAGAGGGTAGCACTGGAGGGGTGCGTTTCTGAATGGAGGGCTGTGACAAGTGGCATCCCTCAGGACTCAGTGCTGGGACCTTTGCTGTTTGTAATATACTAAATGATTTGGAGAAAAATGTAACTGGTTTGATTAGTAAGTTTGTGGATGACACAAAGGTTGGTGGATTTGCAGATAGCGATGAGGACCCTCAAAGAATACAGCAGGATATAGGTCGGTTGGAGACTTGGGCGAAGAGATGGCAGATGGCGTTTAATCCAGACAAATGTGAGGTAATGCATTTTGGAAGGTCTAATACAGATAGGAAATGTACAGTAAATGGGAGAACCCTTAAGATTAATAGGCAAAGGGATCTGGGTGTACAGGTACACAGGTCACTGAAAGTGGCAACGCAGGTGGAGAAGGTAATCAAGAAGGCATACAGCGTGCTTGCCTTCATCGGCCAGGGCACTGAGTTTAAAAATTGGCAAGTCATGTTGCAGCTTTATAGAACTTTAGTTAGGCCGCACTTGGAACATAGTGTTCAACTCTGGTCGCCACACTACCAGAAAGATGTGGAGGCTTTGGAGAGGGTACAGAAAAGATTTACCAGGATGTTGCTTGGTATGGAGGGCATTAGCTATGAGGAGAGATTGGAAAAACTTTGTTTGTTCTCACTGGAATGACGGAGGTTGAGGGGCAACCTGATAAAAGTCTACAAGATCATGAGAGGCATGGACAGAGTGGATAGTCAGAAGCTTTTTCCCCCCCAGAGTGGAAGAGTCAATTACTAGGGGACACAGGTTTAAGGTGCGAGGGGCAAGGTTTAAAGGAGATGTACGCGTCGGATTTTTTACACAGAGGGTGGTGGGTGCCTGGAACCCGCTGCCGGGGGAGATGGTGGAAGCGGATACGGTAGCGGCTTTTAAGGGGCGTCTTGACAAATACATGAATAGGATGGGAATAGAGGGATGTGGTCCCTGGAAGGGTAGGGGGTTTTAGTTAAGTCAGGCAGCATGGTCAGTGCAGGCTTGGAGGGCCGAAGGGTCTGTTCTGTGCTGTAATTTTCTTCATTCACCCAGAGGAAACTCTCGCAGACACAGGGAGAACATGCAGACTCCCCACTGACAGTGACCAAGCCGGGAATCGAACCTGGGTTGCTGGCACTGTGAGGCAGCAGTGCTAACCATTGTGCCACGGTGCTGCCCCCCATATCATATGCATGGAAAATTTTCCTAGAACAGTAGTATACAAATTGCACCAAAATTTTAATGAGATATATATTTAACCACATTATAATGATGTTTTCAATATTCAAAATTTTGTGCTCAGTTCAGTGGAATTAAACAAAACTTTGAGGTGAGTACTGGATACTCTCAGGTCAAATACAGCATATACTGATATAAAGTCAAGCTCCTTCCTATTGTGTCCCAAGCATAATTTCAGAGGTTCACCTTTTACTGCATTGATATGAATCTTCTCATTTTGCACTGAAAATGTTAGGACGTCTGAGCAAGATTGTCAATTAATATTAATTTATGTTGATATACGACCAATTTTGCTCTCTGGGTCATTACTCAACTCAGTAGGAATTGGATACAGACTCCCCAAATGAATTTCACACCGAACAAAATGCGTTAGTCCATCAGCATATTTTTGAAAGCCAAGCAGTTCACTAAATGCTAATCAACTAGCTAACCAATTTATCTTAATTGCATTTCGAGTAGGCAGCGCAATGGGCCTTATAGATTTTTCTTTCAATCCATTGCATAATGAATCAAGTGCTTTCATAAGCGGGGATCAAGCAGAATACATACTAGAGGACTTAGCTTTAGAATTTTATATGAATTCCTGATTACACCGTTCAGACAGAAGTATTGACAGTCAGACAGGAATTTATAGAAAAATCTCCAAATGTCAATGCAAGAAAAACTTCTTCGTCTACCTTAAAACATGTTGGGTAATTTTCAACCTCCTTATACATGTTCTTTTCCTTCAGAAGAGATGTTGCAGCTTCATCAAGTCTTAAAGATAAAAAAAAATGATTTAATAACGGTTTTAAAGCATTTACACAGCCTAATCTCATTGAGTCAAGGATACATTAAAAATACTCTCAATCAACAAATATTTGTTCCGTACATAAATAGAACCTTAAACATATCTAGTATGGCAAATTACTTTTGCATTTGAAAAGATAATACCAGTCTAGCATACACGTGTGATTCTGTCTTCCACTGATAAGTGGAACATATTGATGACTATTTTCGAAACTGTAAATGCAAACAATTTAATATTGAAAACACAACAATCGTCGAGAAACACTGCTATCGTGAATGGTCTATCACAAAATAGTTGCACCCAAGAAAAAGCTTTAATTTACAATAAGTTCAAGATCTCAGCTAGATGCTTGAGTCAGAACAGCAGAGAAAAAAAAAAATCACAACTCGCACAGCCAGAGCTGAAGGAGATCATTTCCCAGGCAACCTGATGTCCGAAAATTGTTCCAGGACAGAAGGTCAGTTCTTCATTAACCAAGTCACCAATCAATATGATAAAGTGTTGCAATCTCAGCTTAAAAATTACATAGGACATTCAGCATAGAAACAGGCCATTTCGCTCAATGTATCATCATATCATAAAATCCCTACGGTGCAGAAAGAGGCCAATCTAGCCTGCACTGACAAAATCCCCCCCAGGCCCTGTCCCCGTAACCCTACACATTTACCCCACTAATCCCCCTGACACTAAAGGGCAATTTACCATGGCCAATCCACATAACCTGCACATTTTTGGAGTGTCGGAGCACCCGAAGGAAACCCAGGCAGACAGGAGGAGAATGTGCAAACTCCATGTGGTAAACCACTGTTATATGTTATCTGTAGTGGTTAACCACCGTAGTTAGTATTTCTCAGTACCTGTATATGTGGTACATCCCTGTCGGTTCCGCCCAAGTCTCCTCCCCCTGGTCTGGGTATAAAGGCGGTGGCTCCTCCCCCTTGCCCTCAGTTTAGACCAGATCACCAACAGGGATGGCTCCAAGTTCTTGCTAATAAAAGCCTATTTGTCTTGCTCACAACTAGTCTCAGCTCGATTGATAGTGCATCACTCCACATGGACAGTCACCCGAGTCTGGAATTGAACCCGAGTCCCTGGCGCTGTGAGACAGCAGTGCCAACCATTGTGCCTTCTTAACTATCAGCAAAAACCTCGGCTCCCTTCTCCTTCATATGCTTAGAAGCAATAAGCATATTTGAAAATTGCAGCTATGTGGAGAGATTGGATAGGCAAGGGTTGTTTTGCTTAGAAGAGGATAAGGGGTGACCTAATTGGGGTGTACAAAATTATGATGGGCCCAGACAGGGTAGACAGGAAAGACTTGTTTCTCCCAGCTGAGGGATCAATTGCCAGAGGGCATAGATTTAGGATGACTGGTAGAAGGATTAGAGGAGACATGAGGAAACGTTTTTTCACCCAGAGGGTGCTGGGCATCTGGAATTCACTGCCTAAATTGGTGGTTGAAGCTAAAAAGCTCAACTCATCTCATTTAAAGGGTATCTGGATCTGCATCTGGAAGTGCTGTAACCTGCAAGGCAACGGACCGGGTGCTGGAAAATGGGATTAAAATGAGAAGCTAGTTTTTTGTTTTGGCTAGTGCAGACCCGATGTGCTATATGGCCTCTTTCTGCACTATAACTTATCTATGGTTCTAGTTACAGCTATATTTCTTTTGGAGTGGAGAAAGGTTTATAAATAGAAAGCACTATTCCTATATTTATCTTCATTTCAAGTCTACAGGTAGCCAAATCTAGTTTGTTGAAATGTTCTTACCTACGAGCCCGAACTAACAGTCGTGAAACTTTTCCAAGCAATTCAGCAGACTGGCGTAAACGTTCTTCATTCTACCAAATGAAAAATCTACTGTTATAAAGTCTATAATCAAATACACAGCATTCTTAATCATAATCACATTCTTAGAGATATCTGCAGAGACTGCTAAACTCCTCTTTTAAATAAATTCCTGGATTTTTCCTGGTTATTCGCACCATTGTGAACCTCCTTTCTCTTTTAGTGTCGTGTTGCCTCCCAAATCCATGTCAACCTCTCTTGCTTACCCTTATTTTGAATCTATCCAATTGAATTTCTACTGTTTGGCACCAAAACAGTCCTGACTGAAGTCACAAATGACATTATGTGATTGTGATCCTTATCTGAGAAAGGATGTCCTTGCTATAGAGGGAGTACAGAGAAGGTTTACCAGGCTAATTCCTGGGATAGCAGGTTAAATCGGTTAGGACTATATCCACTGGAGTTAAGAAGAGTGAGAGGTGATCTCATAGAAACTTCTAAAATTCTAACAGGATTAGATAAGGTAGATTCAGAAAGAATGTTCCCAATAGTGGGGCAGTCCAGAACTAGGGGACATAGTTTGAGGATATGGGATAATCCTTTTAGAACTGAGGCGAGGAGAAATATCATTACCCAGATAGCGGTGAATGTGTGGAATTCACTACCACAGGAAGTAATTGAAATCAGGCAACGTTTTGATCAAAAAGAAATTCGATATAGCTCTTGGGGCTAAAGGGATCAAGGGATAAGGGGGAGGGTGGGATCAGGATGTTGAATTCGATGATCAGTCTTGATCAAAATGAATCGCGGAGCAGGCTCAAAGGGATGAATGGCCTACTCCTGCTTCTAATTTCTATGTGACCTTGGCGCATTATTATCCTCACTTGCTGCATAGACTCTGATACAGTCGAGAAAACCATCCTCCCCCCATGCCACCTCTTCACTGTGAAGCTTGGTGGATACCCTTGTTAGGTTCCACTCTCCCCTATTCTATCACTGCAAGCAATGGTATCTGTTCTCATCTCAGTAAACTACTTGAGGTCTATCAACGATGGACTTCATTGACAAACCATCCATAGAAACATAGAAAATAGGTGCAGGAATAGGTCATTCGGCCCTTCGAGCCTGCACCACCATTCATGCGCTTTCTGTATCCCACTCCCTCTTTCTCTCCATACCCCTTGATCCCCTTAGCCACAAGGGCCATATCCAGCTCCCTCCTGAACATATCTAATGAACTGACCCCAACAGCTTCCTGTGGTAGAGAAGTCCACAGGTTCACGACTCTGAGTGAAGAAGTTCTTCCTCATCTCAGTCCTGAATGGCTTACCCCTTATTCTTAGACTGTGACCCCTAGTTCTGCACTTCCCCAACATCGGGAACATTCTTCCCGCATCTAGCCTGTCCAGTCCCATCAAGGTTTTAGGTTTCTATCAGATCCCCTCTCATTCTTCTAAATTCCAGTGACTAAAAGCCCAGTCAATCCATTCTCTCTTCATATGTCAGTCCTGCCATTCCAGGAACCAGTCTGGTGAACCTTCGCTGAACTCCCTCAATAGCAAGAATGTCCTTCCTCAGACTAGGAGACCAAAACTGCACACAATACGCAAGGTGTGACCTCACCAAGGCCCTGTATAACTGCAGCAAGACATCCTTACTCCTATACTCAAATCCTCTTGCTATGAAGGCCAGCATGCCATTAGCTTTCCTCACTGCCTGCTCTACCTGCATGCCAACCTTCAGTGACTGTTCCACCATGACACCCAGGTCACGTTGCACTTTCTCTTCTCCTAAACTGCCACCATTCAGATAATAATCTTCCTTCCTGTTTTTGCCACCAAAGTGGATAGTCTCACATTTATCCATATTATATTGCATTTGCCAAGTGTTTGCCCACTCAGCCAGCCTGTTCAAGTCACCCTGCAGCCTCTTAGCATCCTCCTCATAGCACACAGCCACCCAGCTTAGTATTGTCTGCAAATTTGGAGTTAACTTCCATTCAGCTCCACTTCTATTATTTGCCTACAGTCGTCCACTGCTTGTTTTGCCAGACTAGTTATCCAACATTTATTTCTGCATCAGTTGTAATTTCCTCCTGTGAAATATAGGAACTGTTAGATTATCAAGGTCCATCGAATTTAAGTTTAAGTTTTTATTTATTAATTAATGTCACAAGTAGGCTTATATTAACACTGCAGTGAAGTTACTGTGAATATCTCCTCGTCGCCACACTCCCGGTGCCTGTTCAGACAAACTGAAGGAGAATTTAGCATGGCCAATAAATATAACCAACAAGTCTTTTGGACAGTGGGAGGAAACCGGAGCACCTGGAGGAAACCCACGCAGATACCGGGAGAACGTGTAAACTCCGCACAGAGAGTGACCCAAGTCGGGAATCGAATCCAGGTCCCTGGCACTATGAGGCAGCTATGTTAACCACTGTGCTACACTGCCGTCCGTATAATTTACGTCCAGCTGGTTGCATGATACAACAGCAATAGTTATTCTTTAACCATAACAATTAGGTTACAACAGACCAAGGTAACACAAGGAAAACCTCAGTGATGAAATGTCTTGGGAATCAAGGTCCAAAGTTACCTGTTTCTCCCAAGCATGCTATACCTATCACCCATCAAAGGTAAAACAAAATGAAATCCTTCTGAAAGATCAATACAAATTTCTACATTAAGAGCCTATTCCACAGATTGACCATATGCTCACTGAAAGATTGGCCTTGGTTTTCTCTTCTCCTTATTCCATGTTAGGCAAGAGGGGGGTTAACATATCAGAAAACCTCACCAAATCCGACCCTCATGGCACCATGTAAATGCAATTGGTTGTTTATTGCAGCAATTCTGGTTGTAAATAAGAGGAAATATGATACTATGGGTCCTGAGATACGCATGTCATGGTAAACATGATGATGCACATATGCAACGCAGATAACAACATCTCTAGCATGATAGTTCCAAGTCTCCCGGCCCAACTTTCAGCACCAAAATCAGGAAGAGAAATAGCTTGAAGTAATTGGTCAAATTGTTCATAGTTTTGATCTTTCTGATCCTAAACAATATTGGAAATTTCAGACATCTAAAATGGAAAATAATTTAATGAGGATTGTGGGGGAGGGAACCAACTGAGCACACTGTTTTTCTGTTAACCTAGTAATTCACTCTGTATGCAACTGCTATGAATTCGCTCCTGAACAGATATGTAGCAAAATCCTTCATGGTATTGAATCCCACAATCAAGAAATATAAGGAGCCTCACATCAAAGGATGATGGTTTAAGAAAAAAATATTTTACTCACTTCTCATCCTCTGTATTAAATTTGACGCAGCTGATGCAGGGAGAATGTTTTTCAGACTAGACTACATTCACATTTCTAGTGGAACCAGCCTTGGCAAAGATACTTTGTCACAACTGTTGTGAGCACTTACCAGGACTTTTAGAACTGCCACTGAGTGCCATAAAAGTGGTCTATTTGAACTGAATAAATAACTGAGTTGTCATTTAGTTTAACTGTGCCCGAGTAGTCCATTCCTTATTTTATGAGGCTCACCAGTGTTCAAAGTAAAAACTGAGTCATTACTTACTTTCTCTGAACTTATAATTTTACTGAAATAAGACAGAGAGCACTGGAAAAACTTAGCAAGTCTGATAGCATCCGTGGAGAGGGGTTGGCACGGTGGCACAGTGATTAGCACTGTTGCCTTACAGTGCCAGGGACCCGGGTTCGATTTCCGGCTTGCATCACTGTCTATGCGGAGTTTGCATGTTCACCCCGTGTCTGCGTGGGTTTCCTCCCCCAGCCCGAAAGGCGTGCTGGTTAGATGCATTGGCCATGCTAAATTCTCTCTGTGTACCCGAATAGGCGCCAGATTGTGGTGACTAGGGGATTTTCACAATAACTTCATCGCAGTGTTAATGTAAGCCTACTTGTGACACTAATAAATAAACTTTAAAAGAGTTGGCGTCATAAGTTGAATATGACTTTGAGTACAACAATCGAATATGGAGTCATACTTGACTTAAAATATTAACTCTAATTCTCCCTCCACAGATGCTACAGGACTTGAGATTTTCCAGCTCTTTGTCTTCGTTTCAGGTTTCCACCATCAGGAGGGTTTTGATTTTACTATACTTCTATTGGGCTGATTTCTACAGCCGGTTTTCTCCTGGTTTTGATGCTGTGAATATAACTTGCAAGAGCATTCAATAAAACTGAGTTTTTGAAAGTGGCAATTAAAATATTGAATTTAAAGGTAGTGGGTACCTGCAACTTACCTCAAACACTGAAGCAGCCTGTTGGTAAAGATCTACAGCTTTTTTCAAGTTTACATTTTCTATCAGCCTGAAACAGAACAAAAACATTTCTTTCTCCTTGATAACCTGGCATTGCCTTTTAATCAGTTAATAATATTGTAAAACATACTAAAGTTATCATCCAAGTGACCGGAGGTAAACCACAGGATAGGAAAGTACCAGTTGCGGAAGATTCCATAATCAAGTAAATAGCTTATTTTTGGAGTCATAACTGGAAGTCCTGCATAGGGTGAAGGATATCACAGAACAAATGGACAAACTTCATAGGTGGGAGGAGAACAGCTTGGTCCACGTTTTAACCACAATTTAAAGTTTGTTTCAACTCATGCAGAAGGAATTTAAGGAGTTATGCATTAGTTCTGAAAAGCAAGGCTGCAAGAGAGGCAGGCTCTGGATTGCTTCCTCTGCCATTTGGTGAATAGAGGGGGAGATTAGGAAGCTCAACGTACGGTGGTAGAGTTCGCACCAGCAGAATGGGTTCCTCGAGCATTAGTGCAATTTCTGAAACAAGGGAAGGCTATACCGAAGGACAATCTTAATCAGCACCTTTCTAAATAAGTGGAGCAGTGGAGAAAAAGATTTAGCTGAGTGGCGATAGGGGCAGAGAAACTCTGGGCTTGGTTTCAGAGAGAGAGAGAGGGAATGAATGAATGTGTGGTAATCACAGTGATTGGCGACCACCAGGTTAACAGCAACAACAACCATTTAGCTAACTCAAACTATGTACCGACTACTTCAATATTGCATCTTCTCCATTCAGCTTGAGGATCGACTCGGTGGTAAAAGGCTACGCTCAGCCCCAAGATTTGCTCACTCTCACCCCATTGAGTGATCAGGTAATATAACCTTCCCAACACTCACCACTACATCCCTCCCCCTTTAAGTCTCTTATTACACAAGAAAAGTTAAACTATTTACACAATATTAACAATAAATATTTTAACACAGAACTATCAGGGACTTTCATTTTGTCTGGGAGCGACATAGTTCAACTGATTATGATTCAACAGCAGAGATAGATTAGGTTGAATATTCTCAGTCTAACTCTTGTACAGGCACATCACTCCCCACTATTTCCTGACTTTCACTGGGGTCAACACTTGGTTCTGCAACAGGCTGACTTGCCTCTTCACTCCTTTGACCAACCATAACACTACAAGCAGGCACAATCGGAGGAGATTGCAACAGTTGCCCTTGAGACGACTCTCATCTTCTTAAGTGATCTGAGTGCTTCTTTAACATTTTGATCTGAACTTCCACTTCGTAGGACACTGGGCCGGTTCTGGCCTCAACAACATCTGGGACCTAAATTGGTCCATTTCCAAAGTTTTTTTACAAATACTGGATAATCCATCTCAAATGTTCTCTTGACTCTTGATGAATTATGGTTCCTTTCCTGCATACTTTGCCTTGACTCCCCCCTCCCCATTGAACTAAGAACTACCAGGGTCAACTGGGCTCTCAAACTCCGACCCAGCAACTCAGCAGGAGCTATTCCACTGGTCATCTGTGGCGTGGTCCTGAAAGCAAGCAGGAATTTTGTTAAGTTTGCTTCAAGGGACGCTGATGATAATTTCTTCATACCAGCTTCGAAGGTTTATACCACACATTCTGCGACTCATTAGATGAGGGGTTATATGGGACTGTTCGGATATGCTTAATTCCATTGGATGTCATGAATTTTCAGAACTCAACATTTGTGAATGCCAAAGAACAATACAGCACAGGAACAGGCCCTTCGGCCCTCCAAGCCTGCGCCGCTCATGTGCCCACTAGACCATTCTTTTGTATCCGTCTATTCCCAGTCTGTTCATGTGGTTATCTAGATAAGTCTTAAACGATCCCAGCGTGTCCGCCTCAATCACCTTGCTTGGCAGTGCATTCCAGGCCCCCACCACTCTCTGTGTTAAATACATCCCCCTGGCATCTGTGTTGAACCTTGCCCTCCTCACCTTGAACCCGTGACCCCTTGTGTTCGTCACCTCCGACCTGGGGAAAAGCTTCCCACTGCTCACTCTATCTATGCCCTTCATAATTTTATACACCTCTATTAGGTCACCCCTCATCCTCCGTCTTTCCAGGGAGAACAACCCCAGTTTACCTAAACTCTCCTCATAGCCAAGACCCTCTATACCAGGCAACATCCTGGTAAACCTTCTCTGTACTCTCTCCAAAGCCTCCCAGTCCTTCTGGTAGTGTGGCGACCAGAACTGGACACAGTATTCCAAATGTGGCCTAACCAGCGTTCTATACAGCTGCAACATTATATGCCAACTTTTATATTCTATGCCCCATCCAATAAAGGCAAGCATGCCATATGCCTTCATGACCACCCTCTCCACCTGTGTTGCCACCTTTAAGGATCTGTGGACTTGTACACCCAGGTCCCTCTGTGTGTCTATACTCCTGATGGTTCTGCCATTTATTGTATAGCTCCCCTTACATTAGATCTACCGAAATGCATCACTTCGCATTTATCTGGATTAAATTCCATCTGCCATTTCTCCGCCCAATGTTCCAGCCTATCTATATCCTGCTGTATTCTCTGACAATGTTCATCACTATCCGCAACTCCAGCAATCTTCGTGTCGTCCGCAAACTTACTGATCACACCAGCTACATCTTCCTCCAAATCATTTATATATATCACAAACAGCAGAGGTCCCAGTACAGAGCCCTGCGGAACACCACCAGTCACAGACCTCCAACCGGAAAAAGACCCCTCCACTGCTACCCTCTGTCTTCTATGGCTAACACAGTAAAAAGTCTCACAACACCAGGTTAAAGTCCAACAGGTTTATTTGGTAGCAAATACCATAAGCTTTCGGAGCACTGCTCCTTCGTCAGAAATGTGCTCTCAAACAGTGCAAACAGACACAAAATCAAGTTGCAGAATACTGATTAGAATGCGAATCCTACAACCAGCCAGGTCTTAAAGGTACAGACAATGTGGGTGGAGGGAACATTAAACACAGGTTAAAGAGATGTGTATTGTCTCCAGACAGAACAGCTAGTGGATGCCACTAGCTTTCACTAGTGGATTCACTAGCTTCCCTCCACCCACATTGTCTGTACCTTTAAGACCTGGCTGGCTGTAGGATTCGCATTCTAATCAGTATTCTGCAACTTGATTTTGTGTCTGTTTGCACTGTTTGAGAGCACATTTCCACTCCATCTGACGAAGGAGCAGTGCTCCGAAAGCTTATGGTATTTGCTACCAAATAAACCTGTTGGACTTTAACCTGGTGTTGTGAGACTTCTTACTGTGTTCACCCCAGTCCAACGCCGGCATCTCCACTTCTATGGCTAAGCCAGTTCTCCACCCATCTAGCTAGCTCACCTTTTATCCCGTGAGATTCAACCTTTTGCACCAGCCTGCCATGAGGGACCTTGTCAAACGCTTTACTAAAATCCATATAGACTACATCCATGGCCCTTCCCTCGTCAATCGTTTTTGTCACCTCCTCAAACAACTCAACCAAATTTGTGAGGCATGACCTCCCTCGTCTATCGCTAATGAGATTATTCAGTTCTAAATGCGCATATATCCTATCTCTAAGAATCTTCTCCAACAACTTCCCAACCACGGACGTCAAGTTCACCTGCCTATAAATACCCGGGTTATCCTTGCTACCCTTCTTAAATAACGGGACCACATTTGCTATCCTCCAATCCTCTGGGACCTCACCTGTGTCCAGTGAAGAGACAAAGATTTCTGTTAGAGGCCCAGCAATTTCATCTCTTGCCTCCTTAAGGAGTCTAGGATAGATGCCATCCAGCCCTGGGGATTTGTCTGTCTTAATGTTTCCTAAAAAACCTAACACTTCCTCCCTTGTAATGAGATTTTTTCTAACGGGTCAACACATCTCTCTGAGACACTACCAGTCAACATGTCCCCCTCCTTCGTTTAGGATCTCACCTACTTCCTTTGATTCTAAGCATAATTCCCCTCCTTTGTCCCTGAGAGGTCCGATTCTTTCGCTAACAACCCTCTTGTTCCTAACGTATGTATAAAATGCCTTAGGATTCTCCTTAATCCTGTCTGCCAAGGACATTTCGTGACCCCTTTTTGCCCTTCTAAGTCCCTGTTTGAGTTCTTTTCTACTTTCTCTGTATTCCTCCAGTGCTCCATCTGTTTTTAGCTGCCTGGACCTTATGTATGCCTCTTTTTTCTTTTTGATTAGACCCACAATTTCACTGGTTATCCATGGCTCCATTATTGCAAACAAGTACTTCTGGTAATCTGTGGGTGGCAAAGCATGGCACAGTTTCTCAATTGTTGCACGGTAAGTTGCAGATTTCATCTTGCAAATCTCAGTCATTTTGTGTGGGCATCCACTAGTCACAGGAACATTGCACCCATAAACGTACCTACGAAATCAACATGAGCAATCACCCATAGCTGACCTGGTAATTCCCAGGGGTGTAAAGGGGCTGTAACGGGTAATTTCTGTTGTAGTTGGCACTGATCACAGTGTCAGCATCTATGCCAGGCCACCATACATAGTTTCTAGCTAGCATCTTCATTTTTGACATGCCCATATAACTTACTTCGAGATACGGGGACGACTGCTCTCACTCACCACAGGATGACACCATCCTCACAACTAAATTCATCTTTCCTTTTTTGATAAGGCTTCATCTGATCTGTAGCTCTTTCATACTCCGAACCATGCAGTATCATGTTTTTGATTCTTGATAATAGTGGGTCTCGACTGGCCCAGAACTTTATCTGTTGTGCTGTCACAGGCAACGTATCTAAAAAGTTTAAGACCATTACAATCTCAAGGTACTGGAGAGAGTAATGTGCTTTCTGGTAATGGGAGATGCCTTGGGCATCTGCTTGGGCTATGTGTGCCCCTGGCTTGTGTTCAAACGTGTACCCGTAAGCCGTCAATTTCTATGTCCATCATGTATTATAGCGAACGCAATTGGGGAATTTGCTTTATCTTCCATAAAAAGGCCTAAGAGAGGCTAGTGGTCAGTTATGTCAGTGAAATGTCTCCTATAGACATATTGATGAAATTCTTTAAACCATAAATCACAGCTAGGTCTTCTTCAATTTGAGAATACCCTTGTTCTGCATCTGAAAGGGTTCTTGATTCGCATCCAATGTGTCTCTCTGAACCATCATCTATCCCATGGGATAATATAGCTCCCACCCCATATGGAGTGCATCACCAGTAAGAACCAACTTTGTAGTGGAGTCAGGCACAACGATTGAAGTGTTTGTTTTACTTGGTTGAAAGCCTCATTTGTGTTTTCCAGAACCACCTCTGTTGTTTCTTCAATATTACATGCAAAGGTGCAAGCAATGCTGATAGATTTGGAAAGAACCACCCTTAGTAGTAGCCCAAGGAAGAACCTGAGTTCTGAGGTGTCTCTAGGGGCTAGTGCTTCCTTAATTGCTCTCACTTTGTTCGCCATAGGATGTAAGCCCTGTGCATCCACTCTATAATCAAGATAAGCCACCTGATTCATTTAGAAGATGCACTTTTCTCTTTTCAGCCATGCTCCTGCCTCATCCTGATTGGCTAAATGCTCTTCCTCCGTGGATCTCGTTATCAAAATGTCATATGGGTAAACCCCGAAGCAAAATTTTCATTATACGTTGAAAAATGGCACAAACTGATGCGATCCCAAATGGTAGACGTGTACTGATATAATTCCTTATACATGTTGAAGGTGACATATTCTCTCGATGGATTGTCCAGCTCTAATTGTTGGTCTGCATGGCTCATGTCCAGCTTGATATACGTCACACCCCAGTGAACTTTGCATATAGATCCTCTATTTTGTGGATAGATACCTATCCAGCTTCGCAGTCTAGTTTATCATCAACTTGTACTCTCCGCATATATTGATGGTCTTGTCTTGTTTGATTACTGGCCCACTTTGAGAATTGCATGGGCTTAATGGTGCCCAACTCTTTTAAACTTTTAAGCTCTGTTTCAACGCTTTCAAGTAATGAGTAGAGCACAGGTTTAGCCTTAAAAAATCTGGCTAGCTTCAGCATCAACATGAATCGTTGCCTTTAAAACTTTGAACTTCTCCATCTCCTCTTGAAATACTTATTGGTATCATCTGAGGATTTCATGCAGACTCGCTCATTTATTTCAAAAATTTCCAGCCAGTTTAGTTTGATCTCCTGGGGCCAGTCACACCCAATCAAACTTGATCCTTGGCCCAAAACCACAAATTACAGAGAGCAATTTGCTCTCTGTAATTTTCAGGAGTAATGGTCATTTCTACAATTTGAAAAGCTTCATCAGTGTTCTTCAACCTTGGGGGTTGAACCCTCCTTGGAGATACTGGTATATTTGTTCTCCAATGACCATAGCTGACACCTCTGTGTCTACCTCCATCTTAACTGGATGGCCATTCACCAATAACACCACTGTAATTGGGGCGACTTTGCTTACTTTTATGTCATTCATTGACAAAATGTTTCTTTCACCTTCTGGCTGACTCTCCATATTATGTACTGGAGCTGGATTGTTTACCCTGCGTGTCCTGGGTAGGCCCTGCTTATTTCTGCACTTGTGCCTTACATCCACTCTTCTCCCACATCAAGCATTCTGCTTCGATGAATTGGCACTTCTCTTGGGAGTGACTCCCCCGCGTCGGTAGCACTCTACATTACTCCTAGGCTGTTGACTGTACTGCCTATACTTTTGAATTCCTTCGGTTTCAATGCTTCTCTTGTTACTTAAACCAGTGCCCTCACTCTTGGTACCGTTGCTGCTAGTAGCTTCTTGCAAAACCTGGTGGACCTTGCCGTTCTGCAGACCTTCTCTGCAGTTTCCACTTCGAGTGTAAACTCCAGTGCCTGTTTTTAGGGTTATTTCTGACTCTGCTCACAAATCCTTCTATATTGCAGTATTATTTACACCACACACTAAATCAGTCTCGTGACATGTCATTTAAGGCTGACACAAACTCACAATGCTCCGCTATTTGTCTTAATCTTGCCACAAAGGCATTTGTTGTTATTGTTTCTCCTGGGGCTCTCACCGTGGAGTTGAATTTGCACCTTTTCAAAATTGCCCAGGGCTTAAGACAATAATGCCCCTTAACTAGGTCTACTAGCTCAGCAAAAGTCTTCAAGAAGCATCTGGGGATGTTAAACTTCAGAGTAAATTATATGCATGGGTTTCACAGGAAGTAAGCAATATAACATTCTTCTTATCCCTCCTCTCTATTCCATTAGCCTGGACAAAATATTGCAAACACTCCACATACTGTACAGTTTTTGGAATTTACATCAAATGGTTCTAGCTTGCAAAAGATAGGCATGTTGTTGATTTCCTCTTTCTAGGTTGGGCCAGAGTGGACTTAAGTTGGACCGTTTCAAACAAGGTCTCCTTCGCACTTTTTAGTGCGAATTCAGGTGCTCGTTTTCCTCGTCATTAATGTGGGAATAGTAATGATTGGCAACCACCAGGTTAACAACAACAACAGCTGTTTATTAACTAACTCAAACTATGTACAGAGTGCTTCAATATGCGTCTTCTCCATTCTGCTGTAGGATCGATTCTGATGGTAAAAGCCACACTCAGCCCTGGAATTTGCACACTCCCACCACATTGGGAATTCGGGGCACATGATGACCCCCCTCCCCCCCAGACACTTGTCCCTCAAAAAGGCTCACTACTGCAGAATGATTAATGTAGTCAAAATTTCTTACTTTCCAGCACGGTCCAATGCCATGGCAGCAGTGTCAGGCGTACCACTCTCTATGAACATCATGCTGGCTTTCTCAATGAGATGAACTGCCTCTGGCAATCTTTGCATTTCCTATTTTAAAAACATTAGTGCAGAATATTTAACTTGTGGCTTATATTTGAATTTAAATATCAATGAGAACAATACTCATTTGAGATTTGAGGATAAACAATAGGGAAAATAGCAAAACATTATGCATTCAATAATTAAAATGTATATGCTCTTCCCCATGTAGACTTAAATTACTGATAAATATAAATAAAAAAAGAGCTTCTATTAAGCATTTCCATAGTATCATTTATTTTAAAATCAAGTTATCTAATTATTTCTCTAGCTAAAACAATCATATTCAAAATATTTAGCATCACATTGTGTATTATAAACCAGTTCTCAAATAAACTATTCCATTGAAAGGTTTAATGAACATTTATGATATTTGACTAGCATTTTCACATAAAATGAGCCATTTGTGAAGTGGGGAAACATACTCTTTTACTGTGACCACCAGTTAACACCAGACAAAAGATCACAAAAGCTACCAGCTTGTCATTAAAAATTCAACTAGTTTATTGATGTCTTTCAAGCCTACATATCATTACTGTCCCACACTATAACAATTGCTCAAAGGATGACCACATTTAGACCAAACAGGGATGGACAATAAACATGACTTTGCAATGATCCCGAGTACATTTTTTAAAATATAGATTTCAAATGTATTTTGAGAGATAATCAGAATAATTAAAAAAAGATGAAGATGGCACTAAAATTTAGGATTTATTTGTACATTAATGAGGGAACGGGAAGGCTGGAAAGTGGAATTAACGCCACAATGAGATCAGCCATGGCCTTATTGAATGGCGCAGCAGGCTCAATAGGCTGAATGGCCTACTCCTGTTCCTATTTCCTATGATTTTATGAGGCTATTCAGGCCTTTTGGAGTCTGCACCACTATTCAATAAAATCATGATTGATCTGATTGCGGCCTTCACTCCATTTTGCTACCTATCCCCCAGAACCCATGACTCGAGTCTTGAATATATCCAATGATCCAGGCTCCACTGCTTCATGAGGAAGAGAATTCCAAAGACTAACAATGCTCTGAGAAAATAAATCCTCATTATCGCGAACTTAAATTACTATGCAGATTACAAAATGTAAAATTAAAGCGCATGGAATTATGGGTAGTGTCGAGATGGATAGAAAGCTGGTTAGCAGACAGGAAGCAAAGAGTTGGAATAAATGGTCTTTTTCCGATTGACAGGCAGTGATTAGTGGGGTACTACAAGGGTATGTGCTAGGGCCCCAATTGTTCACATTATATATTAATGATTTGGATGAGGGAACTAAATGTATATTTTCCAAATTTGTAGATGATATAAAGTTGGATGGGATGGTGAGCTGTGAGGAGAATGCCGAGATGCTTTAGTGTGATTTGGACAGGCTGAGTGAGTGAGCATATGCAGTATAATGTGGATAAATGTGAGATTATCCATTTTGGTAGCAAAAATAGGAAGGTGGATTATTATTTGAATGGGTGTAAATTGAGAGAGGTGGATACTCAGCGAGACCTTTGTGTCCTCCTGCATCAGTCGCTGAAAGCAAGCATGCAGGTACAGCAGACAGTAAAGGCGGCAAATGGTATGTCAGTCTTCATAGTAAGAGGATTTGAGTACAGGAATAGGGATGTTTTACTGCAATTGTATAGGGCATTGGTAAGGCCACACCTGAAGTATTGTGTGCAGTTTTGGTGTCATTATCTGAAGTATGTTCTTACTATAGAGCGAGTACAGCAAGGTTTTACCAGGCTGATTCCTGGGATGGCAGGATTGTCATATGAGGAGAGACTGAGTTGGAAATATTGGAGTTTAAAGAGGGAATCTCATGGAAACGTATAAAATTCTAACAGGATTAGACAGGGTGGATTCAGAAAGAATGTTCCCTTTGGTGGGGGAGTCCAGAACTAGGTTCTAGTTTAAGGATAAGGGGTAAACCTTTTAGGACTGAGGTGAAGAGAAATTTCTTCACCCAGAGAACGGTGAATCTGTGGAATTCACTATCACAAAAAGCAGTGGAGGCCAAAACCTAGTGTGATTTCAAGGAGAATTAGATAGAACTCTTGGGGGTAAAGGGATCAAGGGATATTGGGGGGGGGGGGGGGGGGGGGGGGAGAGGCAGGATCAGGATATTGAATTTAATGATCAGCCATGATCATGATGAATGGCTGAGCAGGCTCGAAGAGCTGAATGGTCTACTCCCTGCTTCTATTTTCTATGTATATTTCTATGTAAATGGGAGAGCCTTTACTTTTGAACGGTCACCCCTACCCTTCTAGATTCTCCCATGAAAGGTAGCACTTCACAATTAATGGAAGAAGTAAAGGAGCTATTGATCTGAAACTAAAGAGACAACTATATCACTTCCTGCTCTTCACTGCTGAAATGCCAAATGGAAATACAAATGTTAAAAAATGGTTGATGAATAAATGAATGAGCAACAGTACTTAGGGTGAAATGTGTGCCTGGCTGCTTCCCTTAAGGGCTGAGTGATGCCAAAGCTGTGCATGCAAATTATTTGATCTGTCTGGTCAGTTTGTGGACATATAATCACAATAACACACCAATTTTAATTAAATATATATAGGAATGTTTTCAGTAGTCAACCAAAGGGGAAATTTTAATAAACCTGTAATGTAATATCACTTTTATTAAGATTGTACATTAAGAAATAAAAATATCAATGAGTTATCTGAAACTTAGGGAGGAAACATGCTTAAGGGAGGGGTGAGTGGGTGTGCAGACTTCACCAGAGGTGCCTATCACCTTCCCGACTCCCCCTCCACCCTGATTAAGACAGGAGCAAGGAAGGTGATGATAGCATTCCTACCCTAAGGCCAAGTGAGCCCCGCAAGTGGACAATTAATGGCCTCTTAAGGTCCTCATGCTGTTGCCGCTGGAGGCACCATAAGCCACGTGAGGAAGCCACCCAGCAAAGGGTGCCTGATTGGCCAGCAGCTTGAGGTCAGGTGCTTTACCCTTAAAGCACGGAAGCCTCAGCAGCAGGCAGTTATCTGCCAGATTCATGGTTCGAGCCGTTAGGGCTTCGGAAAACAGTCATGGCGTAGTTGCCAACCACCATGGCCATTAAACTTCAGCCCTTAAGAAAGCAAGAATAATCTCAATAATAACCTGGACAAATACGAATTTTCTTCCATAAGGACACATTAACAAAATTGCATTCTTTGAAATCTCACACTTCAAAGCTGGACATTTCTGCCATATTGTTAGCAAGTTAACCAGAGACAAAGGAGTATTTTTACTGAAAAGGAAATTTTACACAGTACTTCATGTGATCAAAAATAACTTTTTTTTTAAAAAATCATTCAGATTTTAGAAATGAAAAAAAAAGCCAAGGAACCAACCTTCAACATCATTCCAGCCTGTTCATATGCTCTGTGGAGAACAAAGAAATCACAGTATGGGGATGCATTGTATCATAAGTCTATAAAACTGGCTGTAATTTATTTAACATAACAGAGGGCTGATGCAGTCCTAGGCAGAGTACAGGATGTTCTAGTCCAAACATGTTATATCTGACTAAAAATAACAATACTCGGAGGCAAAAGTGGAGAAATTTTCCAAAGCAGATTTCTGAATTTTTAAAATTTGTTTAGGATGTATCGCTGGGAAAGCCAGCATTTATTACCCATCCCCAACTGCCCTCGAACAGGTGGTGACGAGGTACTCTTTATATACACACACACACACAGGAGCATTGACAAGTTGCTGCAGTGCATCTTGTGGATGGTAAGCACTCTTGCCATTGTGCACTGGTGGTGAAGGGAGTGAATGTTTAAGGTAGTAAATGAAGTGTCAATCAAGCAGATTGCTTTGGTTTCGATGGTGCCAAGCTTCTTGAGTGTTATTGAAGCTGCAATCATTCAAGTAAGTGGAGAGTATTCCATCACACTCCTGACTTGCGCTTTATAGTGAACTGGCTTTAGGAAGTCAAGAGTGTATTATTGGCACAGAATTTTCTGACCTCTCTTGTCGTCACAGTATTTACATGACTGATCCAGTTTAACTTCTGGTCAATGGTATACTGATGGTGGTGGATTCAGTAATGGTAATGCCATTGGATGCCAAAGGGAAATCAATGGATTCACTCTTGTTCGAAATGGTCATTGCATATGTGGTACATGAATTTGACCAGCTACTTATTAGCACAGGCTTGAATGATGTCTAGATCTTGCTTCATGTGGGAAGAGACTGCTCCAAAATCTGAGGAGTAGTGAATGGTACTGAACATCGGGTAATAATTTTCAAACATCTCCACTTTTGACCTTACCACAGGGCAGCACAGTGCCGCCCCTCATAGCGCCAGGAACCTGGTTCAATTCCGGCCTCGGATCAGTCTGTGTGGAGTTTGCACATTCTCTGTGTCTGCGTGGGTTTCCTCCGGGTGCACCGGTTTCCTCCCGTAGTCTAAAGATGTGCAGGTTAGGTGGATTGGCTAGGCTAAATTAACCCTAGTGTCAAGGGGATTAGCAGCGTGTATATGAGGGGCTACGGGAATAGGGCCTGGGGTGGGATCGTGGTCGGTGCAGACTCGATGGGCCGGATGGCCTCCTTCTGCACTGTAGGGATTTTATGATATAGGGAAACAACTGAAGACAGCTGGGCCTAACTTTTTCCCATTGATTTCAATTTTGCTAGGACTCATTAATGTCATGCCCAATCAAATGCTGCCTCAATGTCATGGGCTGTCACGCTCACCTCACATCTGGAATTCAGTTGTTCTGTTCATGTTTAGGCCAAGGCTCTAGTGAATTCTAAAGCTGACTAGCGTTGGTGGGATCCAAACAGTGCATTGGTGAGCAGTTTGTTGCTCAGTAAATGACACTTCATAGCACCGTCCATGACGGTGATGACAGGGTAGTTGGAGGCAGTTCAGAGATTGATACACCTGGAAGCAGCAGGTTGTCTTATGAAGAAAAGTTGTAGATTGGGCTTCAACTGCAGCTTAGAAGACTGAGGGGTGACTTGATTGAAATATAGATGATTCTGAACAGTCTCGACAAGGTGGACATGGCACTAGGGGGCACCTCCAAAGATTTGCAGGTTGGGTGGATTGGCCATGCTAAATTGAACCTTACTGTGTAGGTTAGGGAGAATTAGCAGGGTAAATATATGAGGTTACGGGAATGGGACCTGGGTGGCATGCTCTGTCGGAGAGTCGGTGCAGACTGGATAGGCCGAAAGTCCTCTTTCTGCATTGTAGGGATTCTATTATTCTAAGATGGGCGGTAGAGTAATGGTAATGTTAGTAGACTGGTAATGTAGAGGTCCAAACTAATGTTCCTTAACATGAGTTCAAATCTCATGTCAGCTGGAGGATTTTAAGTTCAATTAATTAATAAATCTGGAATCAGTTGATAGTCTTATTAATAATGATCTGAAGATATTGTAAAATCCCACCGGGTTCATTAATATGTTGTCCTTGCTTGGTCTAGTCTACATGTGACTCCAGACCTGGAATAATGTGGTTGAGTCTTAACCACCCTCTGAAATGATGTAGCAAGCCACTTAGTTTCATCAGATGGCACAAAAAAGACAAAAAATATATAACAGATGGACTCTCAGGCGCCATAAACAACAAAGGCACGCCCTAACCTACACAGTAAGGGATAATTTAGCATGGCCAATCCACCCAACTTGCAAATCTTTGGAGTGTGGGAGGAAACCAGAGGAAACAAACACACGGAGTACATGCAAACTTCACACAGACTTCACCCAAGGCCGGAATTGAACCCTGGCGCTGTGATGTAGCAGTACTACCCACTGTGCCGCCCAAAACAAACAGAAAGATCATATTTCTAGAGTGACTGACACAACACATCCTACAATTCCTGGAAAGGCAAAGAATGTCAAAAGTCTGAACAGGTTAAGCAAGCAGTTTCAAGCCACTGCTATGTGGTGGTACTTTCCACTAACAGGGTGCTGCTGTCTGTTCAAATAGATGCTCTTCTTCCCCATGCAACTGAGCGATATGATAAATGAATTTCAGTGCCAGTGTGATGGTAGGTACATAAACTGTATGTGCCAATGATTGGCTGATCAAATCAATCATGTGATGATACTGTGCCTTTAAGAAATGTATTTTAATCATATTTCTCTGCAGGTTTTTCAAGCAAGTCCTAGCATTTTATTGGTGCCATGATGTCTGTAACTGGTGTCCTCTAATTGTTACTGAAGCAATATAATAGACATCATGCTGATTTTAATCTGGACTAATGAGGTGTTCTGTGGTTTAACGGTTCTTTAGGAATGTCTGAGTGAAGCTTGATTTGAGATTGATTGACAGTTCATGTCATGTGGTTAGGGATAGCTATGCTTCAGAGAAAAGTCCAGATTTAGTTTCATTTTTTCTGTTGCTGTTAGAAGGTGGTGGAAGAAGGCAGTGTCTCTGTCTCTCTCTCTTTCCAGAGGCTTGCTGAAAGTTCCAAGACTGGGAAGCCTCAGAGATTTAATCCAACATTCAAAGAACCAATTCACAGCAGATGTAAAAAAGCTAAAAACCCAGCATCACATGAGCATTCTTGTTTCTGTGCCAAGTCTGAAGAGGGGTGAATGTCTGTGGGATGGTGTTTGACTTGGAACAACATAAATATCTAACTGTTGTTTATATTCTGTCATGTTTAATTCGTCATTTGTAAAAGTTACGCGAATTATTTTTACACAAAGGTTGGTGAGGTTGTGGATAGTCTGGAGGGATGTCAGAAGTTACAGAGGGACATAGATAGGATGCAATACTGGGCAGAGAAGTGGTAGATGGATTTCAACCCAGATAAATACGTAGTAGTCCATTTTGGCAGGTCAAATGGGATGAAGAAGTACAATATAAAGGGAAAGACTCTCAGTATTGTAGAGGATCAGAAGGACCTTGGGGTCCGGGTCCATAGGACTCTAAAATCGGCCCCGCAGGTGGAGGAGGTGGTTAAGAAGGCGTATGGTGTGCTGGCCTTTATCAGTCGAGGGATTGAGTTTAGGAGTCCGGGGATAATGATGCAGCTATATAAGACCCTCGTCAGACCCCACTTGGAGTACTGTGCTCAGTTCTGGTCGCCTCATTACAGGAAGGATGTGGAAAAGATTGAAAGGGTGCAGAGGAGATTTACAAGGGTGTTGCCTGGATTGAGTGGCATGCCTTATGAGGATAGGAGAGACGTAGGATGAGAGGAGAACTGATAGAGGTATATAAGATGTTGAGAGGCATAGATCGGGTGGACTCTCAGGCTTTTTCCCAGGGTGGAAATGTCTGCTACGAGAGGACACAGGTTTAAGGTGCTGGGGGGTAGGTACAGGGGAAATGTTAGGGGGTCGTTTTTCACACAGAGGGTGGTGGGCGAGTGGAGTCAGCTGCCGTCAGTGGTGGTGGAGGCAAACTCAATAGGGTCTTTTAAGAGACTCCTGGATGAATACATGGGACTTAATAGGATGGAGGGTTATAGGTAGGCCTAAAAGGTAGGGATATGTTCGGCACAACTTGTGGGGCCAAAGGGCCTGTTTTGTGCTGTAGTTTTTCTATGTTTCTATATGTTAACTGTGTTCTTAAATAAACTTAGTTTGATGAAAGCTTTCCCGTGGGTCACTTGAATCATACCTCAAGTGACTTACCTTATGCTCACCCATGTCAAAAATCAAATGTAAAACTTAGGATCTAATCTATCTTCATAAAACACTTTGGAGTTTTTGGCTTGGGTCGTAGTTATATAACCACCTTTTCTGGCAATACTCCTTTCAAACTATATAACTCCTCATCTCTCACCAGCAAAGGCTGACTTGCCCCTATATCTCAAAATTTTAACTTCTTTACCTACTCCTGGTATACATTGGTAAACTTTACCCACACAAGTAAATTCTTTAGAGATCTGGCACTTTCTTATCAATCAACCCCTGACCAGGCTGTACATTCTGTTGCACCTCTTTAGCTTCAACTGAGGTTTTCTTTACCACTTTATCAAACCCCACTGGTTTATACTGTTTTACCATGTCTGTCTTCTCAGTGCTTTTCTTAAACCACCAACATTGCGACTTTGCACATCCTACTTTATTACAAACAGCATGTTCCTTTGATTGTTCATGATGGGCAGAATTCAGATTACACTCAACGTGTCTGAACTTGCAAAAATCCACCACAAAACATCTATTTGAGTACTGCACGCATCAGGACAATCATAAGAATACCAAAACTATATTGTACGAGAAGTGTGTGCTGATTGGGTGGCAAGTAAACTCTGATTGGTACAGAGGTTGCCATGGAGAATGCACCAATTGATGGTGACTGACAGTTAACTACCAAGCAGTTTGAAATTTAAATCAGATAGCTCGACTGACTGATCTAGGCTGAGGAACGAACCAGTGAACGGCTGCCACTTTTTTTGTTCAGCTGAAACAGGTGCAATGTGCGTACATGTTCTGTCTAAAAAGACCAGGGCCCTTGTATTGGTATACGTAACTTTCCAGTACATGTAAATGTGCCATACTGCGAGCCCAACAGACAATCTTAAATTGGTTGTCAATGTAATTCTTAACATAAAAGAAGATTATTTAACAAATGTTGTCCAATTGCGGAATCATATCTAATGTTGGATACTGCTCGAGTTTTGCAAATATGGACTGGTTGGGTATGACCTGTACTTTGCCCACAGCAAACAGTGGAAGGGACATGCTGTTTGATACAATCCGCTAGTCTTTGGGACCGTGATGTTAGTGTACCTTTAAGAGTTTTTTTAAATTCATGCTCATAGCCTTAGGTGATGTCATTGTTGGGAGGAGAAAAAAAAACTGTGGGCAGCTCAGGTGACAGGAATTTCATTTTCAGTTTCAGATTGGAGCTGCAGGTTTGAGATTTTAGTTTTAGAAGGGACAGTAAGCTAAAAAGTGTTTTCCCTCTCTCCCTGTAGTTTTAAAAATTCTGTTGGTTAGCTGAAAACAAGATCTTGTCTTCCTGAAGGATGAAAACCTGCTGTTGGTGGGGGCTGGGCCAGAGTCTCTCTGGTGTTTTAGGAAGCTGTCTTGTCTTCAAACTGTTCTGAGTCTCAAGAGCAGAGGACTACAGACTTCAACCAAAGGACTCAACTTCCATTATCACGTGAGCAGTAGACTTTGCCATAGCGAACCTGTTTAAAGGATTTTGTCTATGGCAAGGGTTTTGGCTTGATTGGAACACATCAGGTATCTTTGTTAAAGGCTATATATTATTATGGTTGTTTTGTTTTTGCTTGTAATTGATAAAAGCTCTTGCTAATTTTCTTACTATACACGTTGACTATATTTTTAAAATAAACTTTGTTTGATAAAAGCTCCCTCGTGGGTCATTTGAAGTAAAGCCTATCATGCTTATTCTAGCCAAATTCATGATGCAAAACTTATGATCCAGACGGGCTTTAGAAAACACTTTGGAGTTTCTAACCTGAACCATAACAGTGACATACAGCCCACATAGCAAGCATCACACTGGCACTGAAATTCCTATACTGCATTACTTATTTGGGTGAGACAGAATGTCTTTTTGGCATCCTATTGGTGGCAATTACCACTCATGTTCCTACTACATAGCAGCATAAAACAGCGAGCTTGACCTGTTGGCTCAAATGTTTGAGACACTTTGCCCTTCCAAGGTAATCTGAGGTAAGTTGGGCATTTTCAGGGCCCAAAGTGACAGCCTTAAGCCCATTCATGTGTGTGAGAGATATATAGCACAAAATGATCTTATCAGCTATTATCCCACATGATGTCTTTGATGTGCCCTATTTCAGCATCAAGTTTGTATGGTGAGAAAATGGCTCAGACTCTATTTACAAGGTTGCCATTGAAGTCAACCTTACGTGCACTGAACTGCAAGAGTCCCACACATATATTGACCAATGAAGGTAGGTTTATGATAGGCTATGTTAGAGAATCTCCTGGCGGATTTGTCAACTAGTACATCCTGGAAAGGGAGTTCATTTGTCTGCTCTACCTCTAAAAGGTAAATCTGAGTGCAAAATGGAGCCCATCAAGACATTTAAGGAAATCATTACATGCAGCTGCAGATTTAAATATAGCAAACATATCATCTACATAATCAGAAATAAGTAAGGAATAGGTTAGGCGTTAGTCTTCGAAGACATGTTTCTCATGGAACCCAACAAAGATGTTTGAGAGGGCTGGGCCTAGAGGGGCTCCCATGGCAACACAATTTAATTAGGCAGACATGCTGTTGTTAAAATTGAACTCAACTGCGTAAGTTGCAAGTACACAAGTTTGATGAATACTGATTCACGTGATAGTGGTGGGTCTAGATCATGATATAATGCTGCAGCACAAATATCAATGGCTTCTTTAAGTGGAACATTGGCGAATAGGCTGGCGTTATCAAATCACATAAAATCAATATCAAATCAAAGCACATGTACACATCATCACTATCGCGATACAATTCTTGCATGGTGTTCACGAATGTGAAGGTAACCTTCATCATGTATGTGGAAAATATGCTCAAAACTGGTTGCAACAATTCACCCAATAATTTGGCTAATTCATGTTGTGAAGAACCAGTCATAGATAAGATAGGGCGCAATGTGGGAGGATGAATCCTGTCATACATTTGATGTCATGATGTGGAGATGCCAGCGTTGGACTGGGGTAAACACAGTTAGAAGTCTAACAACACCAGGTTAAAGTCCAACAGGTTTATTTGGTGGCAAAAGTCACTAGCTTTCGGAACAGGCTGTTCGAAAGCTAATGGCTTTTGCTACCAAATAAACCTGTTGGACTTTAACCTGGTGTTGTTAGACTTCTTAATACATTTGATGTAGCAGCTCATCACTCTTGCACAAGTCCAGCAAGCATTCTTAGGCTTACTTCCAAGCAAGGAAGTCCGTTTATGTTAGTGGCAGGTGGAATAAGTATAAATGGCGTATTTAGTTTTTGCTTGCTAAGGATGACTATGCCCGTCCCTTTGTCAAGTTTGCTGATGTGTATGTCCAGGTTGGTCTTATGGCCTCGCAACCTGAAAATCAGACAGGTCATCAAAATCCCACAATAAATGTACTAGGCATGGTACAAGGATTCAGTGTCTTCAGTGAATGCTGGTTTGTGGAAAGATAGTTGGGAGTAGAGGAGTTTGAACTCAGCAAATACCTCTTCCTGTTTGATCTGGGGTGAATGCACACCAAAATTGAAAACACGCGCAAGAACAAACTCCTCACTTTCTGACAGTACATGGTTCGTTACGTGTTTAGTGGCTTCAACAAAATATATCTCTTTTTTCAGTAATACTCAAGTTCGGCATCACTAACCGACTATTTAAAATGTTTATTGTTCGGTGTGATTCTGCAATTGGGCAGCATTTGCTGTACCAGCCTGAACATGCTAACGACCAACTTAAGATAATCAGTCAAACTCGTAAAGTGGTTCATTTACGCTTGCTAAAAGTGACATATATTCACATCCAGGAACCTGGCCTCTGCAAATAAATTGTTCATGCCTTGTGCCTTTTTTGATTACCCGGGAGCTGGGGAGCCAATGGGTCCCCGTTGCTTTCTACATGGTAACACCTCATGCAATCAGGATTGACTTGCCAACCAATCTGCACACTTTTCTCCTTTGGTATAAATTGTTGAGATTTGTTTGAGTTTGGCATTCTTGCATTTGTCCTGATGACTGCAAGACGAAAAGTGTCAGCAACGTGTCTCTCCTTTCAAATATTCAAATTCTGTACTACCAAACAATCTCCACTATAACCACTCACTTGGCAATTTCTCACTCTCATCTCATCCTCTGACACCACTGTCTTCAACTAAAAACCTGTGAGATGCAAGTAATTAGTATGAATCTGCATGGTTAGAGCAATCAGTGAGTCCCTATTTGCATAAAATCTGGAATGAGAAATCAGTGAATTACAATTCGTAAGAAACTGAGATAAAAGTCCACAATACTGAAAGTTACGTATAGCCTATGAAAAATATCAAGTACAAAAGAGATCACCAAACATTTCCGGTTCTACACAATCTAACAACAAGAAAGTTGGTGAGAAACTGCATGAAGGCAAAATCAGATATCAATTTTAGCAAGGTACTGCAGAATGACAATATTGTGTGTAAGGCAAGAAGAAGCAATGCATTTTTCTTACTATTGTAATGGACAAGAAACTGCTCTGGCACAACGAAAACCGTTTGCCCTTAAAAATAGAACAAGATGGATCTTTAATACCTAGCAGTATAACAAATAGATATGATTGAAGTACAAGGAATAACTGGAATGGGCAGCCCGATGGCACAATGGTTAGCACTGCTGCTTTACAGCGCCAGGTCAGGTTCGATTCTCGGCTTGGGTCACTGTATGTGTGGAGTTTGCACATTCTCCCTGTGTTTCTGTGGGTTTTCTCCGGGTGTTTCGGTTTCCTCCCACAGTCCAAAGATGTGCGGGTTAGGTTGACTGGCCATGTTAAATTGCACCTCAGTGTCAGGGAGATTAGCAGGGTAAATACGTGGGGATAGGCACTGGGTGGGATTATTGTTGGTGCAGGCTAGATGGGCCGAATGGCCTCTTCTGCACTGTAGGAATTCTCTGCAAGTGCATGAGCTAGATGCCATGTGAAATTTGAAATTCCATGCAATCCTCTTTGTAAATTTGAATTGGTCCAACATGCAATAAAATGCCCATCTTGTAAAAACCCCTGATAATAATCCCAACAAAATGTGAAAAAAAAAATCAATTTTGAATCTCTTTGACAGACACAGACTCCTGACATTATCGGAGCTTGATGCAGCATTTAATTAAGCGTTCCACTTTTGTTTAGAAATTTTAAATTATTAAAATTTTTTAAATGATCTCAGTTAGGAATTTTGACTCTTCCACCCTGATCTTTTATGCATCTTTCGATGCTTTTGACATCATTACCAAATTCCAGAGATTCTGAAATTTGAATCGATCGGATAGACAAAGAACATATTTTGTCCTTGATGGCTGCAACCCATTAGAAGGGCACTAGTTCAGCCTCTAAATTCACCATTTACAATAGGTTTCATTTAATTTTGTGTTGCAATGAAAATAAGAACAGTAGGAATTTACAGTACTTACTTAGCAGCATGGAAGAAACTAGAGTGAACAGGCTGTTAAGGAAGACAAACAGAAGTATCAGCAGCAAAGACATATTACAATTGCTAATTCAACTGTCAGTTTAATCTCATCAGACAGACCAATGTCTCAGCTGGATCTTATCACTGTTTAAAATATGCCAATGAGAAGTCATTAGTTCCTTTCAGGGTTCATCAAGTTTTAAAAAAAATATTTTACTGGCTGACTTTGCTACTGTGTCTTCAAGTTCCAGTCTACAAATCAAAATTTTAAGAGTTTTGCCCATTTATTTCATAGCAATTCACAATCATGCCAATTCCACATCTCAATTCTAAAAAGCAAGCAATTCCTATATTCTGACTTGATAGAAGATGTAAATGCTTAGGAAGTTGCTCTGAAAACAATAGGAGTGAAATTCCATGGTATCTGCCATGCTTCTATCGCTTGCTGCTAACTTTCAGGAGTTGCCCTGTGAAAATGCACTTCTTTAATTTAGTCACGTTGTCCAGACTCATTCTGAAATATAACATATTGCAATGACAAAGTATGAGCTTTGAGTTGAAACTGATTCTAAAGTAACTCAAGAGCTCAGTGCTAATTTAGTTCCAAGACATGCATGCTTATAGATTTAGCTACCGTTATATCCTACACTTTATTTGGAGATGCTAGTTGAGATATAAATGATGGCCAGCTTATCAGGGAGATCTCCCCTACTCTACTTTGATTAGTTCCAATGGATATTCTTATTCTCCAAAGAGGGCAAATGGTCCCAATCCAAAAAGAAATGCAACAATCATTATTAATGCAGTGAAGATTATATATTAAAGTCTCTGGATTGGGTTTGAAACCATAACCCTCTGATTCACAGGTGAAAGTGCTACCATTGAGCCAAGTTGGACAATTTCAATAGACATTCAGAAAGGCAATGCCTCTGCCTACTGGCTCCAAAGGCCACCAGTAATGTTGAAACGCTTCTTGGAGCAGGAAGCTGCAAGGATGACCAATTTAAAACCAAATCTGAAAACTTTTTAAATGCAGCTGAGCAATGAGCGACAAGCAACGGGAAAAGATGCTGGGCATGAATTTTCCTGGTGGCTCACCCAGTTATCCATTATAACCTCAGTGAAATATCAGCATTCAGTGAAAGCAGCATTTGCATCATTTTCCCAGAATTTGCTAAAGAACATGAGAAATAGAAGCAGGAATACACCATGGTCCCTGAAGGTTGCTCCCCATTCAGTGAAACTCATTTTGAACCTCAATTCCACTTTCTTCCCCATCCCTTTATTTCCTCAGTGTCCACAAATCTGATGATCTGTCTAGAATACACTCAACGCTGAATTGTTGGGGTAGAATTCCAAGAATTCCCAATACTCAGATGAATATATTTCTCCTCAGAATGTAACCAGTAGCTCTAGGCTCTGCAGCCAGAAAAAAAACAACTTGTCAGCGTCTATCCTTCAACCTCTATAAACAATGGTCAAGCAGTAGATGCCCCACAGTAATTCACCCTCACTGTAATCATTATTTAGGAGTTGTGTATAGAAATGAATGACTTAAAGCATCCTCTGATGTACCTTACTTCCTTGAAAACTAGAAACGATGATCAGTACTTTTTGAAAACATCATACAAACCAAGAAAAGAACTTCTAGCAGTTGGCTATTTTCAATGTAATAAAAGGATACGCTCTATTGTTCTGATGTGATTCAGCTTCTCTTAGATAGGCATCTTTTGCTTGGTCAAACTGTTTTGCGTTTTTGAATGCAACAGCTATAATGAAACAGAACAGAATTTAATTTATATATTAGATGTGATATAATAAAAAAGAACCATCATTATTTTAATTCCTAGTGGATGACAGATGTGAATAAACAAAACACCATGTAATAGCAATTTTCATTTAATCATTGACTCTACCCAACATGGAAACACACAAAATTTACAGCATGGTTGAAGGTCTCTTGGTCCATCGTGCCTCTGCCAGCCAAAAGAGCCGTTCTCCAACTCATGGGTCCCTGCAAGCACTTCACGTGCATCCATAAGTTTTTTTTTAAGTGCCATGAGGGCTTTTATCTCCACTGTCCTTTCAGATTCCCATCAACTTCTGAGTGAAAGACAGTTCTCAATTTCTTCCTGGTGCTTGCAGCAATTACTTAAATCCATGCCCCTGGTTACTGAAGTCTTTGCTAAGGGAAATAGGTCCATCCGATCCACTCTATCTAGGTACATCATCATCTTATATACTTCAATTAAATCTCCCCTCAGCTGGTGGGTTCCAAAAAAAACCCCAAGCCTATCCAAACTTTCCTCATAATTTAAATTATCCATTCCTGACAATATCCTCATAAATCTCCTCTGCATCCTCTGAAGTGTAGCACAGTGAGCTGAACTGCACACAGAAATCTAGCTGTGGCCTAGCTATTGTTTGATACCATTCTAACATAATTTCCTTGTTCTGATATGTCTATGCCTTGACCAATAATAAAAAGGAATCTCATCTGCCTTCTTAACCATTTTATCTCCCTGTCCTGCTATCTTCAAGAATCTATGCTCCTCCACACTTTACAGCATCCTATCATTTAATGTGTATTTCCTTGCCTTGCTTTCCCTTCCCAAATGTATTAACTTCACACTTCTCTGGATTGAATTCTATTTGTCATTTTTCTTCCCACCTGACCAGCCAGACAGGATATCATCCTGCAGACTACAGCCTCCTTCCTATTGACCACATAGCTAATTTTTACATTATCTGCAAATGTTTTAATCATGCATCTACTTTTAAATGTATATCATTGATACATGCCATGAAAAATAAGGAAGCTGGAACTGAGCCCTATAAAACCTCATTAGAATCTTCCAATAACAAAAAACACTCGTTGACCATAATACTTTGCTTCCTGCCACTACGCCAGTTTTATATCCAAGTTGCAGCTTACTCTTGGATCCCATAGGTTCTTACTTTTCTGACAAGTCTGCTGTTTGGGACCTTATCAAAGCCTTGCTAAAACCCATGTTGACCGTATCAAACACACTACCCTCATCACCCTCATTGTTACCTCCTTAAAAACTTCCTTTAAGAAATTCATGCTGATGTTGATTCATCCAAGACTTTCTAAATGAGAATTTATGTTGACCCTCAGAACGACAGAAACCTGGATATTCCACTACTGTAGAATCCTTAGGGATCTTTAATACAGCAAGAACTTAAACTGAAAATATGAATTTTCAGAACTGGCACAACAGATAACCTTGACGCCAGCCAATTTTCTGGGATCAGGCCCCTTTGCTGATTTTTTAAAAGCCCCTGAATTCTGCTGGGGAATCTGCAAGAGAGGCAGCTTGCTGCTTCTGTGCTATCTGAAATATATAAAAATGCACCACTTTAAATTTTCAAATAAACTAGCCATATCCCCCAGACATTCAATTGCATTACAGTCGGAAAATCCTGGGGATGGTGGTTACCATTGATCAACAGCTTAACTGGACCAACCATTCAAATACTGTAACTGCAATAGCATGCCAGAATGTCAGAGGCAGAAAGTTCTGTGGCGACTAACTCACCTCCTGACTTCTCAAATACTGTCCACCTTTCCAAGCCAAAAGTCAGAAGTATGATGGAATTCTTTCCACTTGCCTGGATGAATATGGCTCCAAAAACACCAAGAAGCTCGTGACTATCATGGACAAAGCAGCTCCACCCATCCTAAACATTTGCATACACTTGCTTGCCACTGGCACACAGTTGCGTGTATCATCTAGTTAGATATAGCTCTTGGGGCTAAAGGGATCAAAGGAGAAGAAAGCGGGAAAAGGTTCCAAGTTGGATGATCATAATCAATGGTGGAGCAGGTTCGAAGGGCCGAACAGCCTACTTCTACTCCTATTTTCTGTTTCTACCTACAAGTTGCATTACAGCTACTCGCCAATGTTTTATTAACAGTGCTTTCCAAACCAATGTCCTCTGCCACCTTCTCAAGGGCAAATATGGATGGCAACAAATGCTGGCCCATGCAGTGAAGCTCAAAAATTAAACAAATTGAAATGAGGGGGTACAAACTATTTCTTTATTTTATCAAATTTTTAAATTGTGGACTAACAGAGGTATTTTCAATTATTGTCTTTCTTTTGATTCTTTAAGTTACAGATGCTAGAAATCCAAAATCTTACATAACACCTGACAAGACAGCCTTATAAATTTACTTATACTTATTGCTATGAATTATAAGGTGTAGCTTTTATTGCTCAGTATAAGTAACACTCTACAGAGGAAACCAATGTGCCTTAGGACGAGATCAACTTGAATGTGTGAATGAAAGAAAATCTTCGGATGTTAAGATTTGCTGTTTCTTACCTGCCTTTGCATATTCAGATGCTGCACTGTCATAATCAGGTTTCCACTTTAGAAAGCCTGTTTTCAGACTGAAAATAAGAGAGGATCAATCACATTAATCTTATTCCATGTAATTTAAAACTGCATTAACATATTTTCACAGCTACATAGACAGGTTTACATTAGATTGTAGCAAAATGCATATACTGATTCTTTTAGAGATATTAATGATCTGGACTTGGGTATACAGTGCACAATTTCAAACTTTGCAGGTGAGAAGAGAAGTGGACTTCAGGAGAACAAAGAGCAGTTTGGCACATGAACAAGCCCTTCACGAGCCTGCACTGATCACATTGTCCTATCTAGATCAACCACCTGTATCCCTCTATTCCCCACCTGCTCATGTGTCTATCCAGATAAGTCTTAAATGCGGTAACGTGACTGCCTCAACCACCTCACGTGGCAGTGCATTCCAGGCCCCCACTACCCTGTGTGAAAAACTTCCCCTGCACTTATCTAGTGAAACTTCCCCCCTTACCTTGAACTTGTAATTGTCATTTCTGCCCTGGGAAAAAAACTTCCAACTGTTCACCTTATCTATGCCCCTCAGAAGTTTATAAACTTCGATCAGGTCGCCCCTCAGACTCCATCTTTCCAGGGAGAACAATCCCAGCTTATCCAATCTCTCCTCCGAGCTAATACCCTCCGTACCAGGCAACATCCTGATAAACCTTTTCTGTACTCCCCCCAAAACCTCCATGTCCTTCATGTCTGGCGACATGAAGGCGACCAGAATCGGATAAAGTATTCCAAATGTGGCCTAACCAACGTTTTATATAACTGTAACATAATTTGTCAACTTGTATACTCGATGCCCTGACCGATGAAGGCAAGCATGATGCTTTCTTCACCACCTTTTCCACCTGTGTTGCCACTTTTAAAGATCTGTGGACCTGTACTCCCAGATATCACTGTGTCTATGCTCCTGATGGTTCTGCCATTTATTTTATAGCTCCCTCCTGAATTGGATCTACCAAAGTGCATCACCTCGCATTTGTCTGGATTAAATTCCATCTGCCATTTCTCCGCCCAATTTTCCAGCCTATCTATATCCTGCTGTATTCTCTGACAACCTTCATCGCTTTCAGCAACTTAAGCAATCTTAGTATCATCTGTAAACTTGCTAATCAGACCAGCTACGTTTTCTTCCAAATCATTTATATATATTACAAACAACAGAGGTCCCAGCACTGATACCTGCGGAACAGGGATCCAGGGTGATTAAATCTCACGGGATCCAGGGTGAGGTAGCTAAATGGATAAAAAATTGGTTTGATGACAGAAGCCAGAGGATGGTTGGAGAGGGTTGTTTTTCAAACTGGAGGCCTGTGACCAGGGATCCTCAGGGATCAGTGCTGTGTCCACTGTTATTTGTCATTTACATTAATGATTTGGATGAGAATATAGGAGGCATGGTTAGTAAGTTTGCAGTTGGTGGCATAGTGGACAGTAAAGAAGGTTATCTCAGATTGCCACGAGACCTTGATCAATTGGACCAGTGGGTTGAATGGCAGATGGAGTTTAAGAACAAAGAACAAAGAAAATTACAGCACAGGAACAGGCCCTTTGACCCTCCAAGCCTGCACCACCATGCTGCCCGACTTAACTAAAACCCCCTACGCTTCCGGGGACCATATTCCTCTATTCCCATCTCATTCATGTACTTGTCAAGACACCCCTTAAGAGTCACTACCGTATCCACTTCCATTACCTCCCCCGGCAACAAGTTCCAGGCACCCATCACTCTCTGTGTAAAAAATCTGCCTCATACATCTCTTTTAAAACTTGCCCCTCGCACCTTAAACCTATGCCCCCGAGTAATTGACTCTTCCACCCTGGGAAAAAGCTTCTGACGATCCACTCTGTCCATGCCTCTCATAATCTTGAAGACTTCTATCAGGTCTCCCCTCAACCTCCGTCGCTCCAGTGAGAACAAACCAAGTTTCTCCAACCTCTCCTCATAGCTAATGCCCTCCATACCAGGCAACATCCTGGTAAATCTTTTCTGTACCCTCTCCAAAGCCTCCACATCCTTCTAGTAGTGTGGCAACCAGAATTGAACACTATATTCCAAGTGCGGCCTCACTGAGGTTCTATAAAGCGCCAACATGACTTGCCAATTTTTAAATTCAATGCCCTGGCCGATGAAGGCAAGCATGCCGTATGCCTTCTTGACTACCTTCTCCACCTGCATTGCCACTTTCAGTGACCTGTGTACCTGTACACCCAGATCCCTTTGCCTATCAATACTCTTAAGGGTTCTGCCATTTACTGTATATTTCCTATCTGTATTAGACCTTCCAAAATGCATTACCTCACATTTGTCCGGATTAAACTCCATCTGCCATCTCTCCGCCCAAGTCTCCAACTGATCTATATCCTGCTGTATCCTCTGATGGTCCTCATCGCTATCCGCAAATCCACCAACCTTTGTGTCGTCCGCAAACTTACTAATCAATCCAGTTACATTTTCCTCCAAATCATTTACATATATTACAAACAGCAAAGGTCCCAGCACTGATCCCTGAGGAACACCACTTATCACAGCCCTCCATTCAGAAACGCACCCTTTCACTGCTATCCTCTGTCTTCTTTGACCGAGCCAGTTTTGTATCCACCTTGCCAGCTCACCTCTGATCCCATGCAACTTCACCTACACCAGTCTGCCATGAGGGACCTTAATTTAGATAAATGTGAGGTGATGCATTTTGGTAGACTGAACCAGGGCAGGACTTACTCAGTTAATGGTAGGGCGTTGGGGAGAGTTACAGAGCAAAGAGATCTAGGGGATTCAGGTTCATAGCTCCTTGAAAGTGGAGTCACAGGTGGACAGAGTGGTAAAGAAGGCATTCAGCATGCTTGGTTTCATTGCTCAGAACATTGAATACAGGGATTGGGACATCTTGTTGAACTTGTACAAGACATTGGTAAGGCCACACTTGGAATACTGTGTACAGTTCAGGTCACCCTATTATAGAAAGGATATTATTAAACTAGAAAGAGTGTAGAAAAGATTTACGAGGATGCTATCAGGAGTTGATGGCTTGAGTTATAAGAAGAGGCTGGATAGACAGGGACTGTTTTCTCTGGAGCGCGGAAGACTGAGGGGTGATCCTATAGAGGTCTATAAAATAATGAGGGGCATAGATCAGCTAGATGGTCAATATCTTTTCCCAAAGGTAGGGGAGTCTAAAACTAGAGGGCATAGGTTTAAGGTGAGAGGGGAGAGATACGAAAGGGTCCAGAGGGGCAATAGAGGCGGGTACAATTTTGTCTTTTAAAAAGCATTTAGACAATTACATGGGTGAAATGGGTATAGAGAGATATGGCCAAATGCGTGCAATTGGGACTAGTTTAGGGGTTTAAAAAAATAAGGGCGCCATGGACAAGTTGGGCCGAAGGGCCTGTTTCCATGCTGTAAACCTCTATGACTTTACACCACTAGTTATAGACCTCCATGCAGAAAAACACTCTTCCATCCCTACCCTCTGGTGCGGCACGGTAGCAGGGTTTAGCACTGCTGCTTCACAATGCCAGGGATCCGGGTTCGATTCCCAGCTTGGGTCACTGTTTGTGTGCAGTTTGCACGTTCTCCCCGTGTCTGCGTGGATTTCCTCCGGGTGCTCCGGTTTCATTCTGAAAGACATGCTGGTTGGGTGCATTGACCCGAACAGGCACCGGACTGTGACGACTAGGGGAATTTCACAGTAACTTCATTGCAGTGTTAATGTAAGCCTTACTTGTGACTAATAAATAAACTTTTAAAAAACATTTTTCTTCTATGGCCAAGCCAGTTCTGAATCCATCTAGCTAGTCCACCCTTGATCCTATGACATGACATGCATAAGCAGCTAGGATCAAGTGAATCCCTTGAAGAGTATAGGGGGTGTAGGAGTAAAGTTAAGAGAGAAATCAGGAGGGCAAAAAGGGGACACAAAATTGTTTTGGCAGTTAAGCAAAGGAGAATCCAAAGAGCTTCTACAAATACATAAAGGCCAAAACAGTAACAAGGGAGAGAGTAGGGCCTCTTAAGGATCAACAAGGTCATCTATGTGCGCATCCACAAGAGATGGGTGAGATCCTAAATGAATATTTCTCATCAGTATTTACTGTTGAGAAAAGCATGGATGTTAGGGAACTTGGGGAAATAAACAGTGATGTCTTGAGGAGTGTACATATTACAGAGAAGGAGGTGCTGGAAGTCTTAAAGCGCATCAAGGTAGATAAATCCCCGGGACGGGATGAAGTGTATCCCAGGACACTGTGGGAGGCTAGGGAGGAAATTGCGTGTCCCCTAAGCCGAGATATTTGAATCATCGATAGTTACGGGTGAGGTGCCTGAAGATTGGAGAGTGGCAAATGTTGCGCCTTTGTTTAAAAAGGGCTGCAGGGGAAAGCCTGGGAACTGTAGACCAGTGAGCCTCACATCTGTAGTGGGTAAATTGTTGGAAGGTATTTTGAGAGACAGGATTTACGGGCATTTAGAGACGCAAGGACTGATTATGGACAGTCAATATGGTTTTGTGAGTGGAAAATCATGTCTCACAAATTTGATTGAGTTTTTTGAAGGGATAACCAAGAAGGTAGATGAGGGCAGTGCAGTTGATGTTGTCTACATGGACTTTAGCAAGGCCTTTGACAAGGTACCGCATGGTAGGTTGTTGCATAAGGTTAAATCTCACGGGATCCAGGGTGAAGTATCTAAATGGATACAAAATTGGCTTCTTGACAGAAGCCAGAGGGTGGTTGTAGAGAGTTGTTTTTCAAACTGGAGGCCTGTGACCAGCGGTGTGCCTCAGGGATCGGTGCTGGGTCCACTGTTATTTATCATTTATATTAATGATTTGGATGAGAATATAGGAGACATGGTTAGTAAGTTTGCAGATGACACTAAGATTGGTGGCATAGTGGACAGTGAAGAAAGTCATCTCCAATTGTAACGGGATCTTGATCAATTGGGCCAGTGGGTTGACGAATGGCAGATGGAGTTTTATTTAGACAAATGCGAGGTGATGCATTTTGGTAGATTGAACCAGGGCAGGACTTACTCAGTTAATGGTAGGGCGTTGGGGAGAGTTACAGAGCAAAGAGATCTAGGGGGTACAGGTTCATAGCTCCTTGAAAGTGGAGTCACAGGTGGACAGAGTGGTAAAGAAGGCCTTCATCATGCTTGGTTTCATTGCTCAGAACATTGAATACAGGGTTTGGGACATCTTGTTGAAGTTGTACAAGACATTGGTAAGGCCACACTTGGAATTACTGTGTACAGTTCAGGTCACCCTATTATAGAAAGGATATTATTAAACTAGAAAGAGTGTAGAAAAGATTTCCTAGGATGCTACCGGGACTTGATGGTTTGAGTTATAAGGAGAGGCTGGATAGACTGGGACTTTTTTCTCTGGAGCGTAGGAGGCTGAGGGGTGATCTTATAGAGGTCTATAAAATAATGAGGGGCACAGATCAGCTAGATAGTCAATATATTTTCCCAAAGGTAGGGGAGTCTAAAACTAGAGGGCATAGGTTTAAGGTGAGAGGGGAGAGATACAAAAGTGTCCAGAGGGGCAGTTTTTTCACACAGAGGGTGGTGAGTGTCTGGAACAAGCTGCCAGAGGTAGTAGTAGAGGCGGGTACAATTTTGTCTTTTAAAAAGCATTTAGTTACATGGGTACGATGGGTATATGGGTATAGAGGGATATGGGCCAAACGCAGGCAATTGGGACTCGCTTCGGGGTTAAAAAAAAGAGTGGCATGGACAAGTTGGGCCGAAGGGCCTGTTTCCATGCTGTAAACCTCTAACCTCTATGTGATTTAACCTTTTGCACCAGCCTGCCATGAGGAACTTGTCAAATGCTTTACTAAAGTCCATGTAGGCAACGTCCTATATATAGAATAAAGAAAATACAGATAAAACTGGTGAATTTTGTAAAGCATGGGAGAAGAAATTCAATGTGATGAAATTCAGGGAAATGAGAAGAGACATGTTTTGATAGCAATAATGTGGCAATATGAATTAAATAAATCAATTTTACAGGGGAACAGAAAGATCTAGGGTGAATGTTCACAAATCTTTGAAGATGGCAGGACACATTAAGAATTCTATCAAAATGCATAAGGGATCCTGGGCTTCATTAATAGAGAAATAGAGTACAAAAGCAAGGAAGTTAAGTTAAACTTTTATAAAATACTGGTTAGGCCTCATCTGGAATTTTATGTTCAATCTGTGGGCACCAGACTTTAGGGAAGGATGCAAAGGCCTTAGACAGGGTTCAAATCCTGTCACAGTAGTTGGTTGAATTTGAATTCAATAATATCTGGAACCAACCGATTGTTGGAAAAACCCAACTGATTCACCAAAGTCCTTACTTGGTCTGGCCTACATGTGACTCCAGAGCCACAGCAATGTGGTTGACTCAACTGCACTTGGGCAACTAGGGAAGGGCAATAAATACTGGTCAGCCAGTGACACCCATGTCCCACAAATGAATTTTTAAAAAAAGAAAAGGTTCAACAGAATGGTAATGAGATACTTCAGTAATGTGGGGACACTGGCGAAGCTGGGTTGTTCACCTTAAAGCAGGGAAGGTTAAAAGGAGTGTTGATAGAGATAGTCAAAGTCTTGAATGGCTTTCAGAAAGTAAATGAGAAACTTTTGCAGTGGCAGATGGCTTAGTAACCAGAAGACACAGGTTTAATGATTGGCAGATAAAAACTTTTTTATTTTATGCAGCGAGTGATCTGGAATGCACTGCCTGAGAAAATGGTAGAAGCAGATTCAACAGTAACATTCAAAAAAGAATCAATACTGGCAGTGGGAAAAAAATTGCAGGGCGCTGAGAATAGTGTCAGAGTGTAATTAATTGAATATCTCTAACACAGACACGATGAGCTGAAAGGCCCTTCATTTCACCATGAGTGGCTGCACCTTCAGCCACATAGGCTCCAAGATATGTATACTAAACCACGCCACCTCTCTCTTTCTGGCAGTGTCAATTTTGGTTCAGTTACAGTTCTGTGAAACACCTTTCTCCATATTAAAAAAAAAGCACCATGTAAAATGGAAGTGGTTTTAAAAACAAAAGACGAAAATTAACTCTTATAGGAACTTGATTTTAATCCATGTCATTTCTAGGTTAGGTGCATTTGCATGGGTTAAACCCAAAATATAATTTGATCACAAATCAACATCTGCACAAATGCTGCTCATCTGGCTTAACAGCTATGTCATCTTTGGCCATTTGGTCCTTGAAGCCGAGGCTATTCAACTCTATTCATACTTTTTACTTGCTGGCATGTCCTGCTTCAATTTTCAGGCCTAGAGGATGGGAATGGGTTGTTTAAGTGGTGTTACATCACTGGTGAATCAGAACAACCAGCCTAGTTAGTATGAGAAACTTGGAATATATGAAAATATAAAACTATGAATTTAAACTTTATACGTAGCCAGAGGCTTCTCTATGCAATAAAAACAGAAAATGCTGGAAACACTCAGCAGGTGAGGCAGCATATGCAGACAGAAACAGTTAACATTTCAAGTCAATTACTGTTTCTGGTGAAGAGTCTGATCTGCTCAGTGGTTCCAGCATTCCCTGTTTTTAGTTCAGATTTCCAGCATCTGCAATAATCTGCTTTTGTATTAAAGTTTATTTATTAGTCACAAGTAAGGCTTGCGTTAACACTGCAATGAAGTTACTGTGAAATTCCCCAAGTCTCCACAGTCCGGCGCCTGTTTGGGTCAATGCACCTAACCAGCACATCTTTCAGAATGTGGGAGGAAACCGGAGCGCCCGGAGGAAACCCACGGAGACAGGGAGAGAACATGCCAACTCCACACAGACAGTGATCTAAGCCAGGAATCGAACCCAGGTCCTTGGTGCTGTGAAGCAGCAGTGCTAACCATGCTGCCCCGCAGCACAGCACAGGCCCATTTGGCCCACAAAGTTCCAGTGACCTGCAAATGTTTTTGCTTCAGATAATTAGTCAATTCTTTTTTGAAGGCTGCGGTTGAATTTGCGTCCACCATATTCATTGGCAGAACATTCCAGATCCTAACCATGCTCTGCATTAAAATGTTTTTACACGTCACTTTCACTTCTTTTGCAAATCACCGTAAATTAGTACTCCATAGTTCTGTTTTTATAAGATCAGAAGAAATAGGAGTAGGCCATTCAGCCCATCGAGCCTGTTCCGCCATTCAATCTCATGGCTGATCTGATTGTTGCCTTAACTTTCTTGCCTGTCCCGCACCCCGGCGCCATAATCCTCGACTCCTTGTCAATCAAAAATCTATCTAGCTCAGCCTTGAATACATTCAATGACCTCCTTAGCAGATGAAATTCAATGCGGAGAAGCACAAGGTGATACATTTTGGGAGGAAGAACAGAGAGAGACTATATAAAATAAGGGATGCAATTCTTAAGGGGGTGCAGGAGCAGAGGACCTCGATGTTCATCCAGAAAGAACTCTTCAAATGTCGACACTAAAAATATCACAAAACTTACTCCAATTTATAAATCAAAGAAAAGGTTCAATAAAGAGACTTCATTACTCCAAATTTGAGGCCTCACCCTGGGCCATTCCAAGCAATCCAACAATTCCCAACAGGTTCTTATTTATACTGAAACAGCTGATCATCACATCATTCTGTCATTGGTTATGGTTTACTGGGTCAGCTGACCCTTACAATTTGTTACCATTGGTCACATGAACAGATACAATGTTATCACCGGTTACATTCTAACACTGGTGTATATGTACATGGACCATTGAAGGTGGCAGGACAGGTGGAGAGAGCAGTTAAAGCATGCAGTATCCTGGACTTTATTGACAGGGGCATGGGGTACATGGGCAAGGAGGTTATGCTGAACTTATGCAACACATTCCTCAGATCTCAGCTGGAGCATTGTGTTCTGTTCTGCACCACACTATATAAAGGATGTGAATGCATTAGAGTGCAGAGGAGGTTTACAAGAAGGGTCCCACAGATGAGAAACTTCAGTTCAGAAGACAGATTGGAGAAGTTGGGACTGTGGACTGTTCTCCTTGGACAGAAGCTGGCTAAGAGGAGATTTGATGAAGTGTTCAAAATCACAGGGGGAGGGTAGACAGGGAGAAACTGTCCCAGCTTGTAAAGGATCAAGAATGAGAGGGCACAGATTTAAACTGATTTCATAAGCAGCAAATGTGATGTGAGAAAACATTTTTCACATAACGAGTGGTTCAGGTCTGGAATGCACTGCCTGGAAGTGTGGTGGAGGGAGGTTCAATCGAGGCGTTAAAGAGGGCATTTGATGATTATTGACAAGAAAGTGTGGCGTATGGGGAAATGGCAGGGGAATTGCACCAAGTCATAATTTGAGCCAATGCAGACACGATAGCCTCCTTCTGCACCATAACAATTCTATGATTCTAGACTCCATTGCTCTCTGGGAAAGAAAATTCCACAGACTAACCATTCTGAGGGAAGAAATTCCTCCTCATCTTCATCTTCAATCCATCACCTTTAAATTTGCCCCCCTAGTTCTAAATTATCTTATGTGGGGAAGCATCCTGTCAGCATCTACTTAGACCCCTCATGATTTTGAAAACCTCCATTAAGTAGCTTCTTCAGCTTTTCTCCAAAAAGGGACAGCCCCAGTTTCCCCATCTATCCAAGTGAAAATGTTGTATACATGACTGTATACAACATTTTACACTTATAAACAGCAGATACACCAAAGGTATGCTGCGAAGGCCTTATCTGAAATGATAAAAGATGATTTTAAGAACAGATGCCAGCAAGTTTCTTATCACTTAGATCGGATATCAAGTGATGCCAAAAAACAGTTGAAAGCATTTGAGGATATATTTGCAACGCAACTGCACCAGTTCTATGAAACACCCACTGTCACTGAACTAATGTTTTTTTTTGCATTGATGGTATGAAATCAGGAAATATGCCAGCGCGCAATGGCTGCCGGGGCTTGTAGTGCGTCAGCGGCTCAGGCCGGCAGCAGCCGAGGCGGAGAGGACTACAACACCCAGAATACACCGCGTTTCTTCACCCCCTCGAAGGTCAGCCCGGCGGCCGCGAGCCGCTTCGGTTAAAGAGACGCGGAGCTCAAAAGGACAGGGGCCACCTCACCGAATACTGCGAGAGGGAAGCAAAAAAAAAATAATTCACCGCGGCCGTTGGCTTCTTTACCATTTTTCCGCCGTCGCTATGTGTTCCAACGCCTCGTTGATTTTCTGAGCCATTCGCCTCACCCGTCACTAAATCTCGCACTTTCTCTTGCGTTTGAAAATAAGATAGGGGTGAAATCGGACACAAAACAACTTATCTGCCTGACGACAGAATTTTCCACCTCCCCTGATAAATGAGGAGTAAAGCGAAATTACTAGCTTGAGGAGAACGCCCCTCCTCCCGCTTGGACGGGCTCAACACGCAACAAGATGAACAAGCCAAGGCTGCAGTGCGCAGGCGCGTCCTCACGGGTTTCCCCGTCGCGCATGCGCATCCGTCAGACTGCTTTCCTTCCAGTTGCGCAGGCGCGTCCTCCCGGCTGTTTCCTCCTCCCGTCGCGCATGCGCGTCATCCCCACCTACCCCAGGGCAGTGTAGTCACAGAATCCTTACAATGCATAAAGAGGCCATTAAGCCTTTCAAGTCTGCAGGGACTCTCAGTGTATCTTATGATGTGGAGATGCCGGCGTTGGACTGGGGTAGCACAGTTAAGAAGTCTCACAACACCAGGTTAGAGTCCAACAGGTTACAGAGCACTGCCCCTTCATCAGGTGAGTGAAGAGTTGTGTTCGCAAACAGGACATATATATAGACACAAACTCAATTTACAAGATAATGGTTGGAATATGAGTCTTTATAGGTAATCAAGTCTTAAAGGTATAAACAATGTGAGTGAGGAGAGGGTTAAGCACAGGTTAAAGAGATGTGTATTGTCTCCAGCCAGGACAGTTAGAACTGAGCTTGAGGAGGGTGTCCTCGGGCAGTGCTCCGAAAGCTTGTGGCTTGTGCTACCAAATAAACCTGTTGGACTTTAACCTGGTGTTGTGAGACTTCTTACTAGAGTATCTTACCCAGGCCTTCTCTCCTGCCCTATCCGCGTAACCATGCACATTTACCATGGCTAATCCATCTAACGGACGTAGGGAAGTTGTTTCCATTAACAGGGGAGACTAGGACGCGGGGGCACAGCCTTAGAATAAAAGGGAGTCACTTTAGAACAGAGATGAGGAGAAATTTCTTCAGCCAGAGAGTGGTGGGTCTGTGGAATTCATTGCCACAGAGGGCTGTGGAGGCCGAGACGTTGAGCGTCTTCAAGACAGAAATTGATAAATTCTTGATTTCTCGAGGAATTAAGGGCTATGGGGAGAGAGCGGGTAAATGGAGTTGAAATCAACCATGATTGAATGGTGGAGTGGACTCGATGGGCCGAATGGCCTTACTTCCGCTCCTATGTCTTATGGTCTTATGGTCTTAACTCTCCACTCACCTGATGAAGGAGCAGTGCTCCGAAAGCTTGTGCTACCAAATAAACCTGTTGGACTTTAACCTGGTGTTGTGAGACTTCTTACTGTACCCATCTAACCTAGACATCATGGGACACTAAAGGGACAATTTAGCATAGCCAATCCATTTAACCTACACATCCAAAGATATGTGGGTCAGGTGGATTGACCATACAAAATTGCCCCTTAATTTTTCAGGGGGATTAGCAGGGTATATGGGGTTACGGGGATAGGGCCTGAGTAGGATTCCTGTCGGTGAAGGCTCAATGGGCCAAATGGTGGCCTCCTGCACTGTAGCGATTAATGTTTCCCCAAATGCTGTCAGACCTGCTGAGATTTTCCACCATTTTCTGTTATTGTTGCATGATAGTGTATATGGGGGAGGATGAGTGAGAACTCTGATACTGGGAGTGAGCCAGACGTATGGACACACCCCAGCATACTCCTGTCACACACACTGCTCACCCCCATACACACAATCTCTCCCCCTCACACCCTCCCCCCAAAGCTCTCTCCCCCCCCAATCTCCTCCACACACTCCATCCCCTCATACTCTATCTCTTCCCTCTCACACTCTCCCCTTACTTCACATTCTCCCTCTACTCACACTCTTCTCCCCCCACACTCTCTCACTCCACACTTTCTCTCCCTCCACAATATCTCTCCCCCACACACTCTCTTAACCCACCAGATTAGCATTGAGAAGAAAGACGTGTTAGCAGTTTTAGCGGGCTGAAGGGTGGATAAATCACCAGGCCCAGATGAGATGTATCCTAGGCTTCTGTGTGAGGCAGGGGAGGAGATTGTAGGGGCTCTGATGCTAATTTTCAAATCCTCTGACCACAGGAGAGGTACTGGAGGATGATTGACATGGTACCATTATTCAAGAAGGAAAGTAGGGAAAAAACATGTAGTTACAGGCCACTGGATCTAACATCAGGGGTAGGGAAATTATTGGAAAAAATTCTGAGGGATAGAATTAACATCCATTTGAAGAGCAGGAATTAATCAGGGATAGCATGGCTTTGACGGGGGAGATCATGTCTAACAAATTTGATTGAATTTTTTGAGGAGGTGACAAAATGTGTTGATGAGGGCAGTGCCATTGATGCAGTCCACATGGACTTCAGTAAGGCTTTTAACAAGGTCCCCCATGGGAGACTGATGAAGAAGGTAGGAGCCCATGGGATCCAGGACAATTTGGCAAACTGGATCCAAAATTGGCCTAGTGATAGGAGGAAGAGAGTGATGGTCGAAGGGTGTTTTTGTGAGTGGAAGCCTGTGTCCAGTGGTGTACTGCAGGGCTAAGTGCTGGGTCCCTTGCTGTTTGTAGCGTACATTTATGATCTCAATACAAATGTGGGTGGCATGATCAGTAAATTGGTGGCAAATAGCGAGGAGGAAAGCCTTAGATTACAGGATAATATAGATGGTCAGATGGGCAGAGCAGTAGCAAATGGAATTTAACCCTGAAAAGTGTGAAGTGTGAAGGTTGGGACTTTATTCCCTGGAGCGTAGAAGATTGAGGGGAGATTTGATAGAGGTGTATAAGATTTTGATGGGTATAGATAGAGTGAATGCGAGCAGGCTTTTTCCGCTGAGGCTAGGGGAGAAAAAAACCAGAGGGCATGGGTTAAGGGTGAAAGGAGAAAAGTTTAAAGGGAATATTAGGGGGGGCTTCTTCACGCAGAGAGTGGTGGGAGTGTGGAATGAGCTGCCGGATAAAGTGGTAAATGCGGGGTCACTTTTAACATTTAAGAAAAACTTGGACGGGTTCATGGATGAGAGGGGTGTGGAGGGATATGGTCCAAGTGCAGGTCAGTGGGACTAGGCATAAAATGGTTCGGCACAGACAAGAAGGGCCAAAAGGCCTGTTTCTGAGCTGTAATTTTCTATGGTTCTATGCATTCTTCAAGACAACGCAGAATTGCCAAGCAGAAACTGATAGCCAAGTTCTGCACACAGGAGGACAGCCTCAACCGGGATCTTGGGTTCACGTCACACTATCTGTAACCCTCACGACTTGCCTGGGCTTGCAAAATTTTACTAACTGTCCTGGCTTGAGACAATTCACTCCTCTTTAACCTGTGCTTAACCCTCTCTCCACTCTCATTGTCTGCACCTATAAAGACTTGATTTCCTGTTAAGACTCGCATTCCAACCATTATCTTGTAATTGAGTTTGTGTCTATATATGCCCTGTTTGTGAACCTAATTCTCCACTCATCTGATGAAGGGGCAGCGCTCCGAAAGCTTGTGCTACCGAATAAACCTGTTGGACTTTAACCTGGTGTTGTGAGACTTCTTACTGTGCATTTTGGGAGGACTTACAAGGCAAAGATATACACAATGAATGGTGGGATGCTATGAAGTACAGAAGACCAGAGGGACACTGGGGTGGATGTCCATAGATCCCTGAATGTGGCAGGACAGGTAGATAAGGTGGTTAAGAAGACATATGGGATACTTGCCTTTATTAGCAGAGGCATAGAATATATGAGCATAGAGGTTATGATAGAGCTGTATAAAACACTGGTTAAGCCACAGCTAGAGTACTGTGTGCAGTTCTTGTCCCCACATTAGAGAAAGGATGTGATTGCACTGGGTGCAGAAGACATTGACCAAGATGTTGCCTGGCTTGGAGCGTTCCAGCTATGAAGGGAGGCTGATTAGGTTGGAGTTGTTTTCTTTACAGCATAAAAGGCTGAGGGGGACCTGATTGAGGTGTATAAGATTATGAGGGACAAAGATAGGATAGACAGGAAGAAATGTTTCCCCTTAGTAGAGGGGGATAATAACCAAGCAGCATAGATTTAAGGTAAGAGGCAGGAGATTTAGAGGGGAGTTGAGGAAAAACCTTTTCACCCAGAGGGTGGTGGGGATCTGCAATCACTGCCTGAAAGAAACTCGCAACATTTGAGAAGCATTTAGATGAACATTTGAAATGTCATAGCACACAAGGCTATGGGCCAAGCACTGGAACTTGGGATGAGAGTAGGTTGGCGCCTGATGGCCAGCGCAGACATGGTGACTCAAAGGGCCTCTTTCTGTGCTGTAAAACTCTATGATTATGACACCTGTGCTCCCTAGCACCTCCGCTCCGTGGATCTTGCTCCCCAGCTCTTGGCTCCCCTGCCCTTGTCTCCCCGGGCCTTGCTCCTCATCTCCCTGGCTGGCAGCTCCCTACACCCTGCTTCCCGGCCCTCGGTCCCCCAGGCCCCAAACTCACCGCTGCTGGTGTTCACTGCTTCTCCAATCACATTGTTTCTCTCCCACATTTGCTGCCAATAGACTGAAGTGAGCCTATCAGCAGCAAACATGGTAAAATAAATGACATGGGATTAGAGGAGCAGCCCCATGCAGATTTTTTCATGACTGGAGTTAAAGCAAAACTCAAGTTCAAACCTGATAGTACCTCTAGGTGCTTAAAGGCAAAAACTGCACCATACACAATTAAACCGAAAAGTGGAACTAGAGAAACTATTAAAGGACAGAATGATTGAACCTGTAACCACGAGTGATTGGGCAACTCCAATCGTCCCTGTCATTAAACCAGATGGTTCTGTAAGAATTTGTGGTCACTTCAAGATGAAGTGACTTGCCATTAATTGAGAACCTATTTGCTGGATGATCAAGGGGTTAGCAGTTTAGTAAAATAGACTTGTCCCAAGCATACTTCCAAATTAAGGTGCCAATTGAGTCACAACCACTGCTAACATTGTTACTCACAAAGGGTTGTTCCGAGATAAACGCCCACCGTTCGGAATAACATTGCCACCAGCCTTATTCTAAAATTCTATGGATCAAATTCTAAGTGGCCTCAATGGTATCCAGTGTTATCTGGACGACATTCTAGTCACGGGCAAAAATGAAGTGGATCATTCACAAACCTTAGAAGAAACACTGAAATGTCCAGAGAAACACAATCTTCGTGTGAAGAAAGAGAAGTGTGAATTTCTCAGAATATCTAGTCTTGGAATAGATAAAGATGGCCTCTATAAAGAACCAAAGGAAATGACAGCGATCCTAAAGGTACCACAACTGCAGAAGGTGTCACAGTTGTGATCATTTTTAGGACTAATAAATTATTATGGAAAATTCATTCCAGGCCTTGCAACATTACTGAAACTCCTTTGTACCTTCATAAAAGCAAATTCCTGCAGATGCTAGAATCTGAAACAAAAACAGAAAATGCTGGACAATCTGTCAGCGGGTCTGACAGCATCCAGAGGAACTTGCAGTGGGATGGGAAAGATCCAGTTGTTGTGGTCCATAAGATCATAAGATATAGGAGCAGAAGTAGGCCATTCGGCCCATCAAGCCTGCTCCATCATTCAATGAGATCATAGCTGATCTGATATAATCCTCAACTCCATTTTCCCATTTTATCCCCATAACCCTTGATTCCCTTACTGATTAAAAATCTGTCCACCTCAGCCTTGAACATACTTAATGACCCAACCTCCACAGCTCTCTGTGGTAAACAATTTCATAGATTCACTACCCTCTGAACGAAGAAATTCCTCCTCAGCTCTTTTTTAACATAGGTACCAACGATATAAGTAGACTAAGGAATGAGGTTCTGTGGAGAGAATATGAGCAACTAGGTGCTAAATTAAAAAGCAGAACCTCAAAGTTAATAGTCTCTAGTTTACTACTGACACCTACATGACTACTGACACCTGAGTCATGAGCTAATTGGCATTATGATCAATAGATTAAAGAGGTCAATGCATGGAACCAAGGTTGGTGTGGGAGAAATGGATTTGAGTTCATGGGACATTGGCACTAGTAACTGGGGAAGGAGGGAGCTGTTACATTGGGATGGGCACCACTTGAATCATGCTGGAACCAGAGTTGTGGTGAATCACATAACTAGGGCTGTAGACTGGGCTTTAAACTAAGTAGTGGTGGGAGGGTTCAATTGCATGAAAATTTAAAATGTCAAAGTGTAAGGAGAAGGTAGGAGTATATGTTAATGATGAGGCAAATTGTTCCCAGATGCTGAGAGAAAAGGACAGAACATATGAATGCCGTATGACACCAGGGAATTGTATAAGAGTAAGGAACATTAATAATAGGAAAAACTTAAAGGCTTTGTCTTAGAGTGCATGTAGCATTTGGGATAAAATTAATGAGTTAATAGGGCAAGTAGAGACAAAGGGATATGATTTGATGGCAAATACCAAGGTTACAAGAAGACCAGGTCTGGGACTTGAATACCCAAGGGTATTCAGTGTTTCAGAAGGATAGACAGAAAGAAAAAGGAGTTTGTGGTGCTTTGTTAGTAAAGTAAGGGATCAGTTCTGTAGTGAGAAATGATATTGGCACTGGAGATCAAAATGTAGAATCAGTCTGAGGAGAAATAAGAAATAGCAAGGGAAAGAAGTCCCTGGTGGAAGTAATCTATAGGTCCCTGAATAGTAGTTCCACAGTAGGACACCATATAAACCAGAAAATACTGGGGCTTGTAAAAAAGGTATACCAATAATCATAGCTTAATTTTAATTTGCCTATTGACTGGATTAATCAAATTGGAAAGAGTAGTCTTGAGGGAGAGTTCATACAACATATTAGATCACTTTTTGAAACAATATGTTGATGAAGCAACCAGGGAGCAGGTTGTTTTGGATTTTGTATTATGTAATGAGATGGATTAATGAATGATCTTATAGTAAAGAATCCTCTGGTGAAGATTGATCATTGTATGCCTGAATTTCAAAATCAGTTTGAGGACAGCAAAACACGAGTCGTACACTAGTGGTCTGGTGTTAAATTAACATAATTATGCAGGTACGAGGACAGATTTAGCCCTAATGGACTGGACAGAGAGACTAAAAGGTAGGACAGTTGATGAACAGTGGCAGATATTTTAAGAAGATATTCAATTCCTCCCAACTAAAATATATTCCAGACAGGAAGAAAGATTGTAAGAGGGGAAAATGCATCCATGGCTAAGCAAGGAGGTTAAAGATAACAGAATGGCAAAAATTGAGATATACCATATTGCAAAAGTTAGTGACAGGCTGGAGAATGGCAAACGTTTGAAGACCAACAGAGGGTTACTAAAAAGGTAATAAAAATAACATATAAATTATGAAAGAAATCCAGTGCAAAATATAAAAATGAATAGCAAAAGATTCTTTAAGTGTATAAAAAGGAAGAGAGTAGCTAAAGTCAATGTTGGTCCTTTAGAAGGCAGGACTGGGGAGTTAATAGTGGGGAATACAGAAATGACAGACACACTAAATTAATATTTTGCCTCCTTTTTCATGGTGGAGGACACTATAACCATCCCAATAGTAAGGAGTAGTGCAGAGGTTAGGAACTTAAAACAATCAGCATCACTAGGGAAAATGTATTGAGCAAGTTACTGAGATTAAAGGCAGACAAGCCCCCAGGGCCTGATGGCCTACACATGGGGGTTTTAACGGAAATGGCAGCAGAGATAGTGGAGCATTGGTTATAGCATTCCAAAATTCACAGGATCCAATGTTTAGAGGTTCCAGTGGTTTGGAAAAAAGCTAATAGAAACGTAGAAAATAAGTGCTGGAGTAGGCCATTCGGCCCTTCAAACCTGCGCCACACTGCCCTTCAATATGATCATGGCCGATCTTGGACTTCAACTCCATTTTCCGTTCCGCTCCCAATATCCCTTAATTCCCCGAGAGACCAAATGTCTGTCTGTCCCAGCCTTAAATGTATTCAACAACAGAGTATCTACAATTCCCTGGGGTGAAGAATTCCAATCATTCACAACCCTTTGAGTGAATTCATTTCTCCTGATCTCAGTCCCAACTGATCGTTCCCTTATCCTGAGACTGTGCCCTGATGTTTTAGATTCCCTGACCAGTGGAAACGACCCCCCAGCATTAACCGTATCAAGCCCCTTCAGAATCTTCTAGGTTTCAATGAGATTGCCTCTCATTCTTCTAAATTCCAGTGAATATAAGCCTAATTTACTCAGTCTCCCATCATAAAATAACCCCTTCACCCCAGAGACAATTTCATGGAGCTTCACTCTACCACCTCCAATGCAAGTGTATCATAGAATCATAGATCATAGAACCCTACAGTGCAGAAAGAGGCCATTCGGCCCATCGAGTCTGCACCGACCACAATCCCACCCAGGCCCTATCCACATATCCCTACATATTTACCCACTAACCCCTCTAACCTATGCATCCCAGGACACTAAGGGGCAATTTAGAATGGCCAATCAACCTAGCCCGCACATCTTTTGACTGTGGGAGGAAACCGGAGCACCCGGAAAAAACCCACGCAGACACAGGGAGAATGTGCAAACTCCACACAGACAGTGACCCGAGCCGGGATTCGAACCCAGGTCCCTGGAGCTGTGAAGCAGCAGTGCTAACCTCTGTGCTACCGTGCCACCGTATCCTGTGCTACCGTATCCTTTCCTAAATGTGGAGACTAAAACTGCATGCTGTACTCCAGATGTGATTTCACCAAAATCCCTGTATAATTGTAGCAGGATTTCTTTATTCTTGTCTCCAATCCTCTTGTCTTTTTCCTTCCTAATTGCTTGCTGCACCGGCACGCTAATTTTCTATGTTTCCTGTGCGAGCACACCCATGTCCATTTGAACATCAACAGTTACAAATTTCACACTTCTGAAAAAATATTCTGCTTTTCTGTTCTTATTAAGTGACTAATTTCGTACTTCTCTACATTATACTCCATCTGCCATCTTGTTGCCCACCCATTTAACCTCTCTATATCTCATTGCAGCCTCTCTATGTTCTCTTCACAGTTTACCTTCCCAAATAGCTTGAAATCATCAGCAAACCTTGCAACATTACCCTCTCTCTTTATCTAAGTCATTAATATGAATTGTAAATAGCTGAGGCCTCAGCATTGACCCTCGCTGTACTCCACTATTCACTGCCTGCCAACTTTAAAAAGCCATGATGTGGAGATGCCAGTGTTGGACTGGGGTAAACACAGTAAGAAGTCTCACAACACCAGGTGTTGTGAGACTTCTTACCGTGTTTATTTTAAAAAGCACTATTTATGCCCACTCTTTGTTTCCTGTCTATTGACCAATCCTCTATCCATGCTAAAATATTATATTACATTATACTATATTGAAACATAAAACACGTAGCAACCCTGAACAGAGTGGGATGATTTTAACTGTATAATGTGAACTAAGTGGATATCTGATCATACCCCAGATATATAGGTGAATAAGTTGCTCTAGACGTTCTTTGCTTTGAGTGAAGCGGGATCTATCTTGTTGATATGACCATTTAAAGGGAAGTTTCCCATTTTAAGGTACCCATAGCAAAGGTTTGGACTGCAGATTGGAAAATAATCAGAGGCCAGCATCTGTCATTGCAGGCCATCCACAAGCCGTTCTGCCCCAGCCTTCATTGGAGTAGAGGTGGGAAGGAAGGTGGTGGGGTGGGGTGGGGTGGGGTGGGGTGGGCCCCCCTCCTCTCCCGCCCCCCCCAGCATTCAGGCCCACCCCCCAGCAGTCTCCCATCTGATTAAACATGCTTCCTACCTCCAACCTCATCTTGGGGGAGGGCATTAAATTCCACTCATATGCAAAATCAAGGAAGTTATGGTGAACCTTTATAAGATGCTGGTTCAACCTCAACTCGAGTATTGTGTCTAATTTTAATCACTACCCTTTAGGAAGGATTTTAATTTTTAAAAATTAATTTGTGAGAAATGGGCGAGGCTGGCCATTTATTACCCATCTCTAGGTGGTGGTGAGCTGCCTTCTTGAACCACTGGAGTCCCTGAGGCGTAGGTACACCTACAGTGCTGTTAGGGAGGTAGTTCCAGGATTTTGACACAAAATAAGTGAATAAACGGCATTTCCAAATCAGGATGATGAGTGACTTGGAGGGGAACTTCCAGATGGTGGTGTTCGCAGGTGTCTGTTGCCCTTGCCCTGCTAGATGGTAGCAGTTGTGAGTTTGGAAGGTGCTGCCTAAGGAACCTTGGTAACTTCCTGCAGTGTTTCTTGTACATAGAACATAGAACATAGAAAGCCACAGCACAAACAGGCCCTTCGGCCCACAGGTTGCGCCGATCACATCCCCACCTCTAGGCCTATCTATAGCCCTCTATCCCATTAAATCCCATGTACTCATCCAGAAGTCTCTTAAAAGACCCCAACGAGTTTGCCTCCACCACCACCGACGTCAGCCGATTCCACTCACCCACCACCCTCTGAGTGAAAAACTTACCCCTGACATCTCCTCTGTACCTACCCCCCAGCACCTTAAACCTGTGTCCTCTCGTAGCAACCATTTCAGCCCTTGGAAATAGCCTCTGAGAGTCTACCCTATCCAGACCTCTCAACATCTTGTAAACCTCTATCAGGTCACCTCTCATCCTTCGTCTCTCCAGGGAGAAGAGACCAAGCTCCCTCAACCTATCCTCATAAGGCATGCCCCCCAATCCAGGCAACATCCTTGTAAATCTCCTCTGCACCCTTTCAATGGCTTCAACATCTTTCCTGTAATGAGGTGACCAGAACTGCGCGCAGTACTCCAAGTGGGTCTAACCAGGGTCCTATAAAGCTGCAGCATTATCTCCCGACTCCTAAACTCAATCCCTCGATTAATGAAGGCCAGTACGCCGTACGCCTTCTTGACCGCATCCTCCACCTGCGAGGCCGATTTAAGAGTCCTATGGACCCGGACCCCAAGGTCCTTCTGATCCTCTACACTGCTAAGAATGGTACCCTTCATATTATACTGCTGCTTCATCCCATTGGATCTGCCAAAATGGATCACCACACACTTATCCGGGTTGAAGTCCATTGTAGATGGTATACACTGCTGTTCCTGTTCGTTAGTGGTGGAGAGAGTGAATGTTTGTGGGAGTGGTACTAATCAAGTGGGCTGCTTTATCCTTGATGATGTTGAGCACTCATCCAGGCAAGTGGAAAGTATTCCTTCACACTCCTGACATGAGCTTTGTAGATGTTGGATAGCTTTGGGCAGTCAGGGGTTTGGGGAGTCCTGGCCTCTGAGTTGCTCTTGTGGCCACAGAATTCATATAGCTAGGCCAGTTCAACTTCTGGTCAATGGTAACTCCCAGGATGTTGATAGTGTGGGATCCAGCGATGGTAATGTCATTCAATGTCAAGGGGTGATGGCTAGATTCTGTCTGGTTGGAGATGGTCAGTACAAGGCATTAGAGAGGATGCAGGATAAATTCACTAGCTTAGTTCCAGCAACGTGCAACTTCAATCACTTAGGTAGACTGGAACCGGGGCTGTTCTCTTTAGAAAACAGAATACTGAGAGGCAATTTGATTGAGGTTTTCAAAATCAAGGGAGTCTGGATAGAGTTACTATGGAGAAACCTTTCTCATTGATGGAAGGGTTGGTAACTAGAGGATGTGATTTAAGATGATTAGCTGGAGACACATTGGCGACATGAGGTAAAGCTTTGTTTATGCAGAGCTTGGTTGGAGTCTGAAATGCTCTGCCTGATAGTGTGGTGGAGGCAGATTCAATCATGGCTTTCAAAAAGGAATTGAATAATTATCCAAAGAGAAATAATTTGGAGGGATACGGGTGATGCGCGATTAAATCACTCGGGAGGCTGGATCGTACCCGGGAAATAAAGGCTTTTATTAGTAACAAGAATGGAGCATACTGCTTAACAATACAATCCCAGACTAAAGGGTCACCAGGCAGTGCAGTGACCTCTATACTCCTACAGGTAGGCGGAGCCAACCAGAGTGTACCACAGAACAATACCAACAGGTAGAACACCCCAACCCTAACCCCAACAGTGACAACAGTAACATATGTACAAGTACCCATAGTGGTAACCATCTATGGTTCAGTACCCATAGTGGTAACCATCTATGGCTCACCACAATGGGGAAATGGAACAGAACAAAAAAAAACAAAGAACAAAGAAAAGTACCACACAGGAACAGGCCCTTAAGCCCTCCAAGCCTGTTTATCCCTTATTAACCCATCCTCCTGTTTATCACTGGAGGGCTCTTCCATGGCCCACTGCTAAGTCGTGGTGACTGAGCCAACTTCTCCCAGAATGTTCCTCTGCTGCCTCTGTTGGATGCACTCCCTCCTCACTGGGAAGGAGGGGGGGAGGGGGTAGTCCCACTGTGTGTGGGACTACCTGAGAGAGCTGACACAGTCTGGACCAACAGGCTGAATGGTCTCCCTCGATGCTGTAACCATCTTTTTCTGTGTGATGGTGCATGTGATCATGGTTTCATTCCCCAGTAATGTGACCTTTTGCTTTATACTCATAATTCCTCTAATTCCCAACACTCCTCCCATTGGAAATTGGGCAGCTCCTGCATTTATAGTGATTATTAAACAATAAGAAAAGTGGAGCTTCAGTGAAGTGCTTTCACCCTAGGAACAGGAAGAGGTCATTCAGGCGCTCAAGCATGTTCTGCTATTAAATTAGGTTATGGCTGATCTCTATCTGAACTCAATTTACTCACCTTGGTTCCGTATCGTGAGATTCCCAAGTAACAATCATCTATCAATTTAGTTTTGTAATTTTCTGCTGACTGAGCTTCAATAGACTTTGGGTGGAAGAATTTCAGGATTCCTTTGTCTGAAGAGATGCTTTCTGACATCATTGCCAGCCTGTTAGAATTCAGGTTGCTCTGGGCTCACCCATCAGAGGAAATATTTTCCCTTTTATCCACCCTAGGAACTCTTTTGATCATCTTAAACACCTCAGTTCGATCACACTTTAATCTTCTCTGCTCAAGGCAATGCAAGTCTAGTCTGTGCAAGCTGTCTGCATCATTTAACCTTTTCAAGATATACGATGAATGCTGTTCAAGGGCAGGCAGCAAAAGAAAACAATTGTATTGAAAGAAAGATACATTAGGACCAGGGAGACAGACAGGATGAGAAGAGATTTTTTAAAAAACATATGAAAGAGAAAAGTAAGATGATCCACAAATGCCAGCAGCTAAACTTTCTGACCTGAGGACACCAGCGACTTGTCTTTATATTGCACATTTATCATAAAGTCCCTGCAGTGCAGAAGAAGGCCATTTGGCCCATCAAGACTGCACTGACTCTCTAACAAAGCATCTTACCCAAGCCCGCTCTCCTGCCCCATTCCCGTAATGCCACATATTTACCTGGCTAATCCCCCTAACCTACACATCTTTGGACCCTAAGGGGCAATTTAGCATGGCCAATCCAGCTAACTCGCACATCTTTGGACTGTGAGAGGAAGCTTAATGTAGTAAAACAGCCCGAGTCATTTCACAAGAACATCATCGATTAAAAATTTGACACTGAGCCACATTAGGACAGAAAGGAGGTAGACTTAAAGGTGCATCTTAAGGGAAGAAAGAAAAGGAAAGCTGTCATTTATTTAGCACCTTCCACTACCAGAAAACGTCCCAAAACATTTTGCAGCTAACAAAACATTTTTGAAGTGCAGTCACTGTTGTAATTTAGGAAACACAGCAACTAATTTGAGGACAGTAAGCTCCCACACACAACATTGTGATAAATATCAGGTCACCTTGTTTATGTTGATAAGGGATAAATATTATTTGAAATAGTGTCCTGGGGTGTTTTCCATCCAGTTGAGAGGGCTTCAGTTTAATATCTCATGTGAAAGACTGCAGTGACACACTCCCTCTGCACTGTTTTTTAAATTCAGCCATGGGATGTGGGCATCATCCCTGACTACCATCCCTAATTGCCCATAAGAAGTTGGTGATGAGCTGCCTTCTTGAACCGCTGCAGTCTATATGGTGTAGGTACACCCACAGTGCTGTCAGGGAGGGATTTTGTCTCAGTGACCGTAAAGGAACTATGATATATTTCCAAGTCGGATGGTGGGTGGTTTGGAGGGAAACCAGCAAGTGCTGGTGTTCCCATGTGTTTGCTTCCCTGGTCCTTAAAGATAGTCGCGGTCGTTGGTTTGCAAGGTGCTGTTTAAGGAAACTTGGTAAGTTTCTGCAATGCATCATGTAGATGGTACACACGGCTGCCACAGTTAAAGTTTAAAATTTTATTTATTAGTCACAACTGAGGCTTACGTTAACACTGCAATGAAGTTACCATGAAATTCCCCTAATTGCTACAATCTGGTACCTGTCCGGATCAATGCACCTAACCAACACATTTTTCAAATTGTGGGAGGAAACCGGAGCAGCCAGAGGAAACCCACGCAGACACAGGGAGGAAGTGCAGACTCCACACGGACAGTGATCCAAGCTGGGAATCGAACCCGGATCCCTGGCACTGTGAAGCAGCAGTGCTAACCACTGTGCTACCGTACATCGGTGGTGGAGGGAGTGAATGTGGATGTGGTGTCAATCAAGCAGGTTGCTGTATCCTGGATGGTGTCAAGCTTCTTGAGTGTTGTGGAGCTGCATTCTTCCAGGCAAGGGGAGAATATTCCATCTCACTGCTGACTTGTGCCTTGTTGCTGATGCACAGGCTTTGGGGAGTCAGGAGGTGAGTTACTTGACACAGAATTCCTAGCCTCTGATCTACTGCTGTAGCCATAGTATTTATATGGCTCATTCAGGTCAGTTTCTGGTCAATGATTTGATAGTGGGGCATTCAGCAATGGTAATGGTACTGAATATTGAACATAAGAACATAAGAACTAGGAGCAGGAATAGGCCATCTGGCCCCTCGAGCCTGCTCCGCCATTCAATAAGATCATGGCTGATCTTTTCGTGGACTCAGCTCCACTTACCCGCCCACTCACCATAACCCTTAATTCCTTCACTGTTCAAAAATTTATCTATCCTTGTCTTAAAAACATTCAATGAGGTAGCATCAACTGCTTCACTGGGCAGGGAATTCCACAGATTCACAACTCTTTGTGTGAAGAAGTTCCTCCTCAACTCATTCCTAAATCTGCTTCCCCTTATTTTGAGGCTGTGCCCCCTAGTTCTAGTTTCACCTGCCAGTGGAAACAACTTCCCTGCTACTATCTTATCTATTCCCTTCATAATCTTATATGTTTCTATAAGATCTCCCCTTATTCTTCTGAATTCCAATGAGTATAGATCCAGTCTACCCTGTCTCTCTTCATAAGCCAACCCTCTCAACTTCAGAATCAACCTAGTGAATCTCCTCTGCACCCCCTCCAGTGCCAGCATATCCTTTAGAACATAGAACATAGAACATAGAAAGCCACAGCACAAACAGGCCCTTCGGCCCACAAGTTGCGCCGATCACATCCCCACCTCTAGGCCTATCTATAGCCCTCAATCCCATTAAATCCCATGTACTCATCCAGAAGTCTCTTAAAAGACCCCAACGAGTTTGCCTCCACCACCACCGACGTCAGCCGATTCCACTCACCCACCACCCTCTGAGTGAAAAACTTACCCCTGACATCTCCTCTGTACCTACCCCCCAGCACCTTAAACCTGTGTCCTCTCGTAGCAACCATTTCAGCCCTTGGAAATAGCCTCTGAGAGTCTACCCTATCCAGACCTCTCAACATCTTGTAAACCTCTATCAGGTCACCTCTCATCCTTCGTCTCTCCAGGGAGAAGAGACCAAGCTCCCTCAACCTATCCTCATAAGGCATGCCCCCCAATCCAGGCAACATCCTTGTAAATCTCCTCTGCACCCTTTCAATGGCTTCAACATCTTTCCTGTCATGAGGTGACCAGAACTGCGCGCAGTACTCCAAGTGGGGTCTAACCAGGGTCCTATAAAGCTGCAGCATTATCTCCCGACTCCTAAACTCAATCCCTCGATTAATGAAGGCCAGTACGCCGTACGCCTTCTTGACCGCATCCTCCACCTGCGAGGCCGATTTAAGAGTCCTATGGACCCGGACCCCAAGGTCCTTCTGATCCTCTACACTGCTAAGAATGGTACCCTTCATATTATACTGCTGCTTCATCCCATTGGATCTGCCAAAATGGATCACCACACACTTATCCGGGTTGAAGTCCATCTGCCACTTCTCCGCCCAGTCTTGCATTCTATCTATGTCTCGCCGCAACTTCTGACATCCCTCCAAACTATCCACAACACCACCTACCTTGGTGTCGTCAGCAAACTTACCAACCCATCCCTCCACTTCCTCATCCAGGTCATTTATGAAAATGACAAACAGCAAGGGTCCCAGAACAGATCCCTGGGGCACTCCACTGGTCACTGACCTCCATGCAGAGAAAGACCCCTCCACAGCCACTCTCTGCCTTCTGCAGGCAAGCCAGTTCTAGATCCACAAGGCAACAGCCCCTTGGATCCCATGCCCTCTCACTTTCTCAAGAAGTCTTGCATGGGGGACCTTATTGAACGCCTTGCTGAAGTCCATATAGACCACATCCACCGCTCTTCCTTCGTCAATGTGTTTGGTCACATTTTCAAAGAACTCAACCAGGCTCGTAAGGCACGACCTGCCCTTGACAAAGCCGTGCTGACTACTTTTGATCATACTAAACTTCTCTAGATGATCATAAATCCTGTCTCTCAGGATCCTCTCCATCAACTTACCAACCACTGAGGTTAGACTCACCGGTCGGTAATTTCCCGGGCTGTCCCTGTTCCCTTTCTTGAATATAGGGACCACATCTGCAATCCTCCAATCCTCCGGAACCTCTCCCGTCTCCATCGACGATGCAAAGATCATCGCCAAAGGCTCCGCAATCTCCTCCCTCGCCTCCCACAGTAACCTGGGGTACATCCCTTTCTCAAGTAAGGAGACCAAAACTGTATACAATCGTAAACAATTGCGGTCCCAACACTGATCCCTGAGGCACACCACCAGCCACTGATTGCCAACCAGAAAAACATCCATTTACCCCACTCTTTGCTTTCTGTTAGTTAACCAATCCTCTATCCATGCTAATACATTACCCATGACACCGTGCAGATTTATCTTAGACAGCAGTCTTTGGGGCGAAGGTTTGATTCTCTCTTGTTGGAGATGATCATTGCCTTGCACTTGTGTGGCATGAATGTTACTTGCCACTCATCAGCCCAAGCTGGATATTGTTGTGGTCTTGTGCAATCATCAGCTAAGATCCCCACTTCTGACTTTATGATGGAAGGAGGGTCCACTGATGCCCTCCTCTACTCTTCACTGAACCAGAGTTGAACCCCTTTCTTGGTGCTCATAGCAGAGTGGGGATAGTCCAGTCCCTGAGGTTGAAAATTGAGATTGAGTACAATTCTGCTGCTTCTGATGGCCACCAATGCCTCATGGATGCCCAGTTGCTAGATCTGTTTAAAATCTATCTCTTTTAGCACAGTGATAGTGTCACGCAGCACGATGGAATGTATCCTCACTATGGAGGCAGGACTTTGTCGCGGACAGATGCATCTACAGCAGGCAGGCTGGTAAGGATGTGTTCAGATATGTTTCTCCCTCTTGTTGATTCCCTCACCACCTGCCACAGACCCAATCTAGCAACTATGTCCTTCAGGACTCAGGTATCTTGGTCAGTAGTGTCGCTAATGAGTCACTCTTGGTGATGGACAATGGGGTCCCCCACCCAGAGTACAGTATGTGCCCTTGCCACCTTCGGTGCTTCCTCCAAATGGTGTTAAATATGGAGTACTGATTCATTAACTGAGGGGGTGGGGTGGAGTGATGGGGAAGGGCGGGGGAGGGTTCCATGGTAATTAGTAGGAGATGTCCTCACCCATGTTTGACCTGATGACGTAAGTCTTCATGGGATCTGGAGTGGATGCTGAGGACTCCCAGGGCAACTCCCTCCTGACTGCATATTACTGTGCCACATCCACCTCTACCGGGTCTGTCCTGCCGGTGAGACTGACATACTCAAGAATGGTGATGGTGGTGGCTGGGACATTATCTGTAGGTATGATTCCGTAAATATGACTGTGTCAAACTGTTACTTTACTAATCTGTGAGACAGCTCTCCAATGTCTGGCACTAGCCCTGAGCTCTCTCGTTCACATCTTTATACTCAGCACCCTTCACCCATTCTGGTCTTCAGTGTCTCTTTTCAGGGAGGAGCCAAGAGTGTGAATGGATGCAGTGGGTCCAGGGAGCTTTTCTACAAATCCTGATTCGAGGCTGGAGGTGAAGGAGGGAAAGGTGTTTGTACGAGCAGCTCCAGCAGGGGCAGTGTATGTGGGAAAGGCCAGGGGGAGCGTGAGCACCAAAGGAGGCTGAGGAGCAGAGAACCCAGACTGCAGAGACAACTGGCAACACCGAGGATCTATTGTCCACGAGTCTCCTTTCTACAAGTTAGTGAGAGGCAGTGCAGGACAAGGCTGGATTTTCCAGAGATCTGGTCCACCAAGTTCGCCACTTTCTTCAAGAAGACCTGACACCATGTGAGTTTGGAGGCTTCACCCTGCCAGGGGCCCTGAAGGTGACGGCAGCTCTCAATTTCTTTGCCTCTGAGTCTTTCCATGGCGAACTGTGTGCGGATCAGTGCGGCATTTCACAGTCAGTGCTACATCGGTGCATTCAGGAAGTGACCAATGCCCTTCACAGGAAGGCCCTTCATTATGTGAACTTTGTTTTGGACGAGGATAGTCAGGCTCAGAGATTCAAGGGCTTTGCAGCTACCTCTGCGTTCCCAAGAGTGCCGGGAGCAATAGATTGCACCCATGTGGATATACAAACTCCCTGGCAGCAGCACTTGAGGTTCATCAACTGCAAGGGTTTCCATTCTATCAATGTGCAGTTGGTGTGTGACCATCAAAGCCACATCCTGCGTATTTGTACCTGGTTCCTGGGAGCTGCTATGACTCCTACATCCTCAGTTACTCCCAGGTATCTGGGATCTTCAAGGAGACAGAAAGTCTGCAGGGGGATAAGCTCGTCAGAGCTGAGAACAAAGAAAATCTGATAAGATTTATACTATGAGGAGGGGTGGGGGGAAGGAGCCGGGGTGGGGGGGGGGGGGGGGGGGAGGAGCAGGGGGGGGGGGCTCATCGTATAAATCTTATCTGATTCTCTTTGCTCTCACCTCTGACGAAGGGTCATCCAGACTCGAAACGTTGGCTCTATTCTCTCTGTAAGAAGTCTCACAACACCAGGTTAAAGTCCGACAGGTTTATTTGGTAGCACAAGCCACAAGCTTTCGGAGCACTGCCCCTTCATCAGGTAAGTGGGAGTTCTGTTCACAAACAGGGCATATAAAGACTCAAACTCAATTGTGTATTGTTTCCAGCCAGGACAGTTAGTGAGATTTTGCAAGCCCAGGCAAGTCGTGGGGGTTACAGATAGTGTGACATGAATCCAAGATCCCGGTTGAGGCCGTCCTCATGTGTGCGGAACTTGGCTATCAGTTGTTGCTCAGCGATTCTGCGTTGTCGTGTGTTGTGAAGGTCGCCTTGGAGAACGCTTACCCGAAGATCAGAGGCTGAATGCCCGTGACTGCTGAAGTGTTCCCCAACGACATTTTCTTCCTTTGGACGCATGGTGAACAATTACTGAAACAACTCTATGATGACATCAACAAGTTCCATCCCACCATCAGACTCACCATGGACTACTCTCCAGAATCGGTTGCATTCTTGGACACGCGCATCTCCATCAAGGACAGTCACCTCAGCACTGTACCGCAAGCCCACGGATAACCTCACGATGCTCCACTTCTCCAGCTTCCACCCTAAACACGTTAAAGAAGCCATCCCCTACGGACAAGCCCTCCATATACACAGGATCTGCTCAGATGAGGAGGATCGTAACAGACACCTCCAGACGCTGAAAGACACCCTCATAAGAACAGGATATGGCGCTCGACTCATCAACCGACAGTTCTGACGCACCACAGCGAAAAACCGCACCGACCTCCTCAGAAGACAAACACAGGATACGGTGGACAGAGTATCCTTCGTCGTCCAGTACTTCCCTGGAGTGGAGAAGCTACGACATCTTCTCCGGAGCCTTCAACATGTCATTGCTGAAGATGAACATCTCGCCAAGGCCACCCCCACACCTCTACTTCTTGCCTTCAAACAACTGCACAACCTCAAACAGACCATTGTCCGCAGCAAACTACCCAGCCTTCAGGAGAACAGTGACCACGACACCACACAACCCTGCCACAGCAACCTCTGCAAGACGTGCTGGATCATAGACACGGAGGCCATCATCTCACGTGAGAACACCATCCACCAGGTACACGGTACCTACTCTTGCAACTCGGTCAATGTTGTCGACCTGATACGTTGCAGGAAAGGATGTCCCGAGGCATGGTACATTGGGGAAACCATGCAGATGCTACGACAATGGATGAATGAACACCGCTCGACAATCACCAGGCAGGCGTGTTCTCTTCCTGTCGGGGAACACTTCAGCAATCACGGGCATTCAGCCTCTGATCTTCGGGTAAGCGTTCTCCAAGGCAGCCTTCACAACACACAACGCAGAATCGCTGAGCAGAAACTGATAGCCAAGTTCCGCACACATGAGAACGGCCTCAACTGGGATCTTGGGTTCATGTCACACTATCTGTAACCCCCACGACTTGCCTGGGCTTGCAAAATCTCACTAACTGTCCTGGCTGGAAACAATACACATCTCTTTAACCTGTGCTTAACCCTCTCTCCACTCATATTGTCTGTACCTTTAAGACTTGATCACCTGTAAAGACTCGCATTCCAACCATTATCTTGTAAATTGAGTTTGTGTCTATATATGCCCCTGTTTGTGAACAGAACTCCCACTCACCTGATGAAGGGGCAGAGCTCCGAAAGCTTGTGGCTTTTGCTACCAATAAGCCTGTTGGACTTTAACCTGGTGTTGTGAGACTTCTTATTGTGCCCACCCCAGTCCAACGCCGGCATCTCCACACCTATTCTCTCTCCGCAGATCTTCCAGCATTTTCTGTCCTTGTTTCAGGTTCCAGCATCCGCAGTATTTTGCATTCATGAGAAAAGAAGTTATCTGTTTCTCAGCTTTTCTTCTGTTTTACTGGAAACAGACGTTTCCACTCTATATTTTAGGAATAATAATCTGAAACTGTCTGCACAAATGTACAGTTTCCTGCAGTTCTCATACACCGGGTGTGAAATTGCTGTGACCACTAGGTGGCTCCATCACACTGTTTACCAAGCTGTAAAATTGGTTTTGTCTAACAGTTCCAAAACTTACTTTATGGTCGTCAAACCAAGGCTATATTTAGCAATAGCTTAAAACGCTCACTAGTTAAAAAGTTTGTAAGGAATTTAAAAATTTGCAAAATGGTTACGAATATGATTTTAATTTGAACATATTTATGATAATAATCACTGCCTGCCTCACCCCACAAGTTACTTTTCACATAAGATGCTTAAAGGGAGAAAATAGCACAGTAAGTCAATATTTTACTGTATTATAAACACCACCTTTTATTTATGAAGGTGCCAATTGTTCATAAATATACTATAGCTAGGGTCTAATAAATACACGTACTATCGCTTTTATAGTGTACTAAAAGGTGCTTGTGCTGTGTGAATGTATTCTAAATTCCATGGGATAGACATGTAATTCTCAAAAGTAATGTTTTACCTTACAAGGTGTGTGCCAAGTGTAGCAGGCTGCTAAACTTTCCATCCCTCCATTAGATTTCCTGTTCCGACAAAATCTCTCACGCCCCTGATTGTTAATTGCAGATTATATCAGCAACGGATACCATCCAAAAGCCCATTTCCTGGAATTACCTCCATGAATGGGTCGTCAGCGGATAGAATCCCTACAGTACAGAAGGAGGCCATTCGGCCCATCGAGCCTGCACCGACCACAATCCCACCCAGGCACAATCCCATCCAGGCCCTATTCCCGTAACCCCAAACATTTACCCTGCTAATCCCCCTGACACTAGGGTCAATTTAGCACGGCCAATCAACCTAACCCGCACATCTTTGTTGTGTGGGAGGAAACCGGAGCACCCGGAGGAAACCCATGCAGACACGGGGAGGATGTGCTGACTCCACACAGACAGTGACCCAAGCCAGGAATCGGACGCGGGTCCCTGGTGCTGTGAGGCAGCAGTGCCACTGTGCCAACTGTGATAACTGGCGTCATGGATATATAAGTATGAAATTAGTAAATCAGTAATTAAAGTCCAGATTAAAGGAAATGCCACCCCCTACAGAGTAGCTGAAATATGAACCAGACTCTCAGCAGTCGTTGCTCAGTGTTGCTTCAGATGAAGATGCTTCAGTTTATTTGATCCTCACAGAATGACAAGCCTCTTTGCTGCAGCATCAAGCTGATTCTTAAATGAGTCCCAGCCTCAATGCTTATTTGCAGCAATCCACTCCAGTTATTAGTCACCCTCTGTGTAAATTAATACTTCTTGATGCTTCTATTAAACTGCCCTTCACAACCTTAGAGCATCCAAACATGAGACCCAGGAGCAGGAGAGGACCATCAGGGCCACTGAGCCGACTCATGGATCGTGGCTGATTAACATTAAACATGTACCTCTTTCTCAACTGCATTCACAAATCCCAAATGCTTCTGCCACTAATCCTGTTACATGTGTGCACATTGTATTAGGTCTCACCTTTATAGTTCATCCATTGGCTTTAGTTGTGACAATTCAGCCTGTAGCAGTAACCCTCATACAAACTAATGTGAACAGTGAATAGTTTAACATAATTCCTACAAAGTTGAACTCAATTGAATTGGCACTCGAGCCTAGCATCCTGCTCTCGCCATTAATTTCTGTCTCACGCTCTTTGGGATTTACAGCGTGAGGCCTCTTTCAATTTCCCACTTCCCAAATTCTTTCCTGCCCTTGCTCTGATGCCACGATGATTACATTCTTGCCTCTTGGTGAATCTCAAAACTAGAAGCTCCTCAGATTCAATAGCTAATTCCCATGGCGGGCGGGTCGGGAAAATTCCACCCAGAATAACCTTTCTTTAGTCTGTCAAAATTGTCATAATTTTAAACACCTCAATAAGGTCACCTCCTAGTCGTCACTGCTCCAAATAATGTTTATTTCTGCAGGTGTCCCCTGTTTAACCTGCATTCTCATGGCATTTATGTTCTTGTGCAGTTTCTAAATTAGGGAGGTTCCCTGAATCGAACTGTATTCATTTTAACTTGAGCACAGTTTCTGCACATGTTCAGACTTTATTTTGAAATAATCTGTGACTTTACTTGTTGCCCTTTCCAAATCGTGCCACTCGCTGTTTCCCTACTCACCACTTCCCTCTCCCAACCAATGGCACAGTGGTTGGCACTGCTGCCTCACAGCGCCAGGGACCCGGGTTCGATTCCCAGCTTGGGTCACTATCTGTGTGGAGTCTGCTCATTCTCCCTGTGTCTGCATGTGCTTCCTCCGGGTGCTCCGGTTTCCTCCCACACTCCAAAGATGTGCGGGTTAGGTGGATTGACCATGCTAAATTCTCCCTCAGTGTACCCAAACAGGTGCCGGAGTGTGGCAACCAGGGAGTTTTCACAGTAACTTCATTGCAGTGTTAATGTAAGCCTTACTGGTGACACTAATAAATAAACTTGAAACTTTAAAAACAACCATCCCCCTTGGCACTTCCCCCTTCCAACTGCTGTGCTCGCCGCTTCTCACCAGCTCACTGCTTCCCCCTCCTGACTTTCCCACTCACTGCTACCCTCCAGCTCACTGCTACCCTCCGGTTCACTGCTACCCTCCGACTCACTGCTACCCTCCAGCTCACTGCTACCCTCCAGCTCACTGCTACCCTCCAGCTCACTGCTACCCTCTGGCTCACTGCTACCCTCCGACTCACTGCTACCCTCCAGCTCACTGCTACCCTCCAATTCACTGCTACCCTCTGGCTCACTGCTACCCTCTGGCTCACTGCTACCCTCTGGCTCACTGCTACCCTCCGGCTCACTGCTACCCTCTGGCTCACTGCTACCCTCCAGCTCACTGCTACCCTCTGGCTCACTGCTACCCTCTGGCTCACTGCTACCCTCCAGCTCACTGCTACCCTCTGGCTCACTGCTACCCTCCCAATCACTGCTACCCTCTGGCTCACTGCTACCCTCTGGCTCACTGCTACCCTCTGGCTCACTGCTAGCCTCTGGCTCACTGCTACCCTCTGGCTCACTGCTACCCTCCAGCTCACTGCTACCCTCTGGCTCACTGCTACCCTCTGGCTCACTGCTAGCCTCTGGCTCACTGCTACCCTCTGGCTCACTGCTACCCTCTGGCTCACTGCTACCCTCCAGCTCACTGCTACCCTCTGGCTCACTGCTACCCTCTGGCTCACTGCTACCCTCCAGCTCACTGCTACCCTCTGGCTCACTGCTACCCTCCCAATCACTGCTACCCTCTGGCTCACTGCTACCCTCTGGCTCACTGCTACCCTCTGGCTCACTGCTAGCCTCTGGCTCACTGCTACCCTCTGGCTCACTGCTACCCTCTGGCTCACTGCTACCCTCTGGCTCACTGCTACCCTCTGGCTCACTGCTACCCTCCGGCTCACTGCTACCCTCCAGCTCACTGCTAGCCTCTGGCTCACTGCTACCCTCCAGCTCACTGCTACCCTCCAGCTCACTGCTAGCCTCTGGCTCACTGCTACCCTCTGGCTCACTGCTACCCTCTGGCTCACTGCTACCCTCTGGCTCATTGCTACCCTCTGGCTCATTGCTGCTCTCTGGTTGACTGCCACCCTCTGGTTCACTGCTACCCTCTCCTGATGCTCCTACTCACTGCTTCCTTTCCCCTTGCTGTTTCCCACTTGCTGCCTTGTTCATCGTTCCTCTCCTGAGCCCTCACTATGAATGTGGGCTTCCGAGAGAGTTGGCTCGGGGGAGGGAGTGAGCACAGGAGTGCGGGGAAGGGCAAGTGGGAAGGTCATGAGAGAGAAGTGGCAAGTGTGAGGATTGGGTGAGGGAAGCAGCGAGCTGGAGAGACGTGGTGAGTGAGCAAATCGTGAAAGAGAAGCTGCAAACGAGAGGGCCAGGATAGAGAAGTGTTGAGTGAGAGGTTAGAAAGAGTTAGGAAGTTCGTAAGAGCATTTCAGGTCAGTTAGTTCAAGATTTCTATTGTAAAAAACTAAAGGTCAGGAATGTAGCCCACTATATGATTTCTTGTGGAAAAATGATTTTCATTGAGTATATTTTCATTTAACGCTGATTTTCTTTTAGGAACACATTCGGAGTGCTAAATGATGATAGCTGTGGGTATAGACACTTCTCAATAGTTTGGCCAATCAAGAAGGATGATATAAATCATCGATGTAGAACCCTTTAGTCATAAGTGTCCCTTTCTAAAGGGGTACATTCCAAACTGTGACAAAATTAAGTGAAAACATTACAAATGATCATTTTGTTTGCTCCGCTTTCAGGTGGTGTGGAGAGAAAAACACAAGGTCACCCTCAATCTCAGAAACTCTTTGATCTTCAAGTAGATAGTGGTCAAACCTTCGGTGTCACTTTTCAAACTGAGGAACTATGGGAGGTGCGTGCAGAGATTGAACACAAGAGGAGCAAAATTACAGGAGCAAAAATGGAGCAAACTCTATAAAATAACACTCAGTGTGAAACCAAACTAGCTATTTATCAGGGTGTCCAATCCACAATCTAGAACTTCACAACAATGGCACTTGTAAAAGGTGACCACAAAATGTACTTAAAGCCCCAGACTAAGCTGAAAATTCACATTTGTTGCAGATTTACAGCTGAATTGCGTTGCGTGGTTGAGCCCATATTTCAAACAACAAACTTACACTCCTTGACCTGAGAACAAAGTTGCGCTGTGGCACAGGAGATCCCCGTTAGACTGGTACAAACACCTGATGTGAATCTCCTGCCAATTCCTGCAAGAAAAGGACAAACTCAGCACATGTGCCAGGACTAGTAACCTAACACCATCCAGCACTGTATCTAAGCAGCCCTCAGTTCAGATCACTCTAAAGTGAGCCTAATGCAGCCAGTACACAGTCTACAGTATAAACAGGGTATCAAGGACAACTTCAATCTAGTTTCACTTCCTATAACATTATTGGATGGCACAGTGGTTAGCACTGCCGCCTCACAGCGCCAGGGACCTGAGTTCGATTCTGGCCTTGGGTCACTGTCTGTGTGGAGTTTGCACATTCTCCCCGTGTCTGCATGGGTTTCCTCTGGGTGCTCCCAGTTTCCTCCCACAGTCCAAGGATGTGCTGGTTAGGTTGATTGGCCGGCTAGTGTCAATGGATTAGCAGGGTAAATGCGTGGGGTTGCGGGAATAGGGCCTGGGTGGGATTGTGGTGGATGCAGACTTGATGGGCTGAACGGCCTCCTTCTGCACTGTAGGATTCTATTCTATGGTTCTATATTGGTTTGGATGAATATTGGCTGCTGAAGGCAGGTTGTTGCTTTAATTTAGTTGACCAGATGTTTCTGTATGGATTAGTTTCCAGGTTAAAACAGTTATAAATCAACAGATAAAAAACTGGTTTACCAATAAATCTGCTTGGGTCATAATTTCTACATAAAATTACATAATCATTGTACACAGAACTTTGATCGTTTGTTCCGCAATTTAATCTAACTGAAAGCAAAGAAAAATACAGGCGGAATTTTACAGCCCTTCCCACCGGCGAAATTTTCCAGTCCCGCAAAGTCAATGGAGTTTTGAAGGCCTCACCACATTTACATGCCCAGCCTTGCCCCCGTGGTGACAGGCCTATAAAATCCCACCCGACTGAACTAAAGCAGCTTGTGGATAATAAAGCTTTTAGATGTGTCATGTCTCTTGGGGAAGTTTGGCAGTAGGTTGACTTTATTCAATGCCAGTGGAATGGAGTCTGCACTTGGATAAATTTATTGATTTTGCCTTCAATTTCCACCCCTCTCTCACCTTCACATGGTCCATCTCCGACATGTCCCTTCCCTGACCACTCTGTCTCCATTTCCGGTGATAGACTGTCCACCAATATTCATTACAAACCCACTGACTCCCACAGCTACTGTTCCTCACAGCCCACTTTCTGTAAGGACTCCATCCCATTCTCCCAGTTTCTCCACCTCCATCGCATCTGTTCTGATAATGTCACCTTCGAAAATGGTACTTCTGACGTGTCTGTTTTTTTCCCTTCGCCGAGGTTTCCCCCACCTGTGGTTAACAGGGCACTCAACCAGACTCGACCCATTTCCCACATCTCTGCCCTCACCCCTTCCCCTCCCTCCCAGAACAACCATAGTGTCCCTGTTGTCCTCCTTTTTCACCCCATTAGCCTCCGCATTCAAAGGATCATCCTCCGCAATTTCCATCAACTCCAGCATGTTGCTAACACCAAACACTTCTTCCCATTACTCCTCCTGTCAGTATTCTGCAGGGACCGCTGCCTCCGTGACACCCTGGTCCACTCCTCCATCACACCCAACTACCAAATCTCTTGCCACGTCACCTTCCCTTGCAATTGCAGAAGCTTTAACTCCTGCACATTTACCCCCACCCTCCTTCCCATTCAAGGCTCTGAACGCTCCTTCCAGGTTAAGCAATGTTTCACTTGCACTTCCTCCCATTTGGTTTATGGTATTTGCTGCTCCCAATGTGGTCTCTTTTACACTGGGGAGACAGGATACAGCCTGGGCAGCTGCTTTGACCCCAACCTTCCAGTCGCTTGCCATTTTAATTTAGCATCTTGCTCTCATGCCCACATCATAGAAATCATGGAATCCCTACAGTGCAGAAGGAGGCCATTTGGCCCATCAATTCGCACTGACAACAATCCCACCTAGGAACTATCGCCGTCACTGCACATATTTACCCCACTAATTCCTCTAACCTACACATCCCAGGACACTAAGGGGCAACTTAGCATGGCCAATACACCTAACCAGGACATCTTTGGACTGTGGGAGGAAACCGGAGCATCCGGAGGAAACCCACGCAGACACAGGGAGAACATGCAGACTCCATACAGACAGTAACCCAAGCCAGGAATTGAACCTGGGTCCCTAGAGCTGTGAGGCAGCAGTGCTAACCACTGTACCACCATCCATCCTTGGCCTATTGCAATGCTCCAGTGAAGCCCGGTGCAAGATGGAAGAGCAGCATCTCATCTCCCCATTGGACATGTTGCAGCCCTCGGGACTCAATGTTGATTTCAGCAACTTTCGATATTGACCTTTCTCCTCCGTCTTGAACACCCTTTCTTCTCTTTTTCTTTTTTAAAATATTCCATCCACGTATTGCCTCAATGTAAAACACTCCCTCCCCCTCTCACACCAGCTTATCTGTTGTTTGTCCTTAAAGTTGCTCCTTTTTGTTGCAGGTTCTTTTGCTCTGACATTCTTCCTCTCGGTTCCGACGAAGGGTCCACGACTCTCAACGTTAACTGTGTTTCTCTCCTGATAGATACTGGCAGGCCTGCTGAGTTTTTCCAGTGTCCTCAGATCTTGCTTCAAATTCCAGCATCCGCAGCATTTTGCTTATTTTTTTTATGAGAATGGGTTATGTAAGACTGAGGAATTTTACATAATAGGACCAAATGGGAAATGACTCACTTTGTTGGAAGTCTATGGAATGCCACTCTAAGGGAACAGCTTTGATCCATTGGGAATTCTTTATACCAGAAGGGAAAGCCAAATGTCAGCTTTCTTTCTTTGTCTCTGAGGGCTGCTGGTATGAATTCTATGCAAATAATTGACTGCATAATTTGGTTAATACTTCAATCAGCTTTAGAGACATTTAAGCCATTCAAGAAGATGTCTCACCACCATCTTCTCAAAGGCATTTAGGGATGATTCTGCTCTTGCCAGTGATGCCCACATCCCATCAACAAATCTCTCCTTGTGCTCCAGGAAGGAATGAGAGTGCTTCCTCCTGGCCCTTCCCGCAAGTTTACCGGCATCTCTGGGATCAGAGAAGCCCTGCCCCATTCAAAAACCATCCCAGATCAGGGATCTGACCATTCCTTGCCCCAGCATCAGGGATTGGTCCCTTCCCTCCTGGAATCAGATCTCAATTCACCCATCCACAACTTTCCACTGCAGTTGCTGGCTCTCTACTTGTGGGCGCGGCCTACTCCAGACTGCTCTCCACCCACCTGGAAGCCAAACCTCTCAACCAGACTGATTTCCAGCCAGGGTTCCTGTCAATCAAAACACAACACTCGCTGGAATTTTACCGTCCCACCTGCCACAGAATCGGAGCGGGTGAGGGGCGGACAACGGAAATTACCTCAGGTGGGAATTTCCGGTCTCACCCGAGCCCGTAAAGTCCTGCCCACAGTGTGCAATCTGCACATTCTCCCCGTGTCTGCGTGGGTTTCCTCCGGGTGCTCTGGTTTCCTCCCACAGTCCAAAAATGTGTGGGTTAGGTTGATTGGCCATGCTAAATTGCCCCTTGGTATCAGGGGGATTAGCAGGGTAAATATATGAGGTGATGGGGAAAGGGCCTGGGTGGGATTGTGGTCGGTGCAGACTCGATGGGCCAAATGACCTCCTTCTGTACTGTAGGGATTCTATGATTACTAGTTAAAACAGCTGTTGCTTTCCTAACCAATGCTCTGCTTCCCATAACGTGGTGGAGTCTGAATCATTGAATGGTTTCAAGAAGGAGATAAACATATTTCTAATAAAAAAGGGACAAGGGGATATGAGGAACAGGTGGGGTGGGTGGATTTGAAACCAGAGAAAGATCAGCCATGATCTGATTGAATGGCGGAGCAGGCTTGAAGGGCTGAATTTGCCTACTTCTGCTCCTGATTCCTATGTTCCTAAACCTGCCCCTGTTAATATAAAACCACACTGTCAAAGTGGCTGATCCATTGCAAACTATCATGTGTCAGTTCTATTGGAAACATTGGAGAACAATAGTCTTCACAGGTTCAACTTCAGCGGAGTGACACTTAGAGAGTAATGCCATTTGCAAACAGGGTTGAACACAAACATGACACAGTATAAGAGGCATGCTGTGACATTGCAAGTTGTACATGATTGGAGTGAGTTTGGCAAAATGTCCACTTCTTACTTAATGCTCTTTTGTATCCTGATGTATTTGTTATAAGAACTATATATCATCGAACTGCGGTCTAATTCTTCCAAACTGGGATTGTATCTGCGTACAGTTTGCACCGTATGATGAATCTGGCAAAGTGCAAACCTTCATTCTGTTTCCATTTCCTATCTCAGCAGGTTCTTGTCCATTCGGATCATTCATTGTAAGTTGAGGCATAAATGGAAACAGCCTATTTTGATGATAGATTTATAGCAGATCCTCCTCCCACTGATCACCAGGTCACAAGATAAGAGAAATCATTTCAGTGATCTCTGAAACCCAGTACACAGTCAGAGACAGATAGCTCAAAGCACGGTCTAAAGATCATGGAAAATCACATGGGTAGTTTTTTCCCACAACTTTCAGCTTGAAGAATAAGGTTTATTGGTTTTTGCAGCTTCTTTGGTTGAACGAAAGTCCATATAGAGTTGCGGCTGAATTGCCTTTTGGCACATTGAAACAATTTGGGAATAAGTACCCTTTTATACCTCAAGACTTCAATGCAACTATTTCTATGTCAACAGAACATTGCAAGAATGCAGTTTCATTGCTTATGAGATCTTTATCAGCATGAATTCATTTATTTGCAAAGATTTCTCCAGGGATTAGATATTACCATAAACTCAACACATCTGCCTTGATCTTTATTGAAATCAGATTTTGGGTTTAATTTACTTAATTGAACGTGTCTTCACTGCTGCTTGCCCACGCCTCTTTCCAAATTATCTCTGGTGACTTTATTGCAGCTTAGGTTCATTACAAAATCATCACAGCACAAAAATGTTGTGCAAAATGGCTTTCAAAGTCCAGCATTTAGCATACACACAGTTCGGCTTTTAAAGGACAACTATTTTCCACATCAAGGGCAGAGAAAAGATGAAAGTGATGCATCGGCCAGAACCTAACAGCGGGCCCTCAGCTTGAGAGTCAGAGAGAGCCCTGTGTGGCCTCTTTCTGGGAAGGCAGGCTACATCATGTGTCACTCAAACATTGAACAGGCCAGTGACAGACCCGTCCCGGGGATCATAGAACATAGAACATAGAACATAGAACATTACAGCGCAGAACAGGCCCTTCGGCCCACGATGTTGCACCGACCAGTTAAAAAAAAACTGTGACCCTCCAACCTAAACCAATTTCTTTTCGTCCATGAACCTATCTACGGATCTCTTAAACGCCCCCAAACTAGGCGCATTTACAACTGATGCTGGCAGGGCATTCCAATCCCTCACCACCCTCTGGGTAAAGAACCTACCCCTGACATCGGTTCTATAACTACCCCCCCTCAATTTAAAGCCATGCCCCCTCGTGCTGGATTTCTCCATCAGAGGAAAAAGGCTATCACTATCCACCCTATCTAAACCTCTAATCATCTTATATGTTTCAATAAGATCCCCTCTTAGCCGCCGCCTTTCCAGCGAAAACAATCCCAAATCCCTCAGCCTCTCCTCATAGGATCTCCCCTCCATACCAGGCAACATCCTGGTAAACCTCCTCTGCACCCTCTCCAAAGCCTCCACATCCTTCCTGTAATGTGGGGACCAGAACTGCACACAGTACTCCAAGTGCGGCCGCACCAGAGTTGTGTACAGTTGCAACATAACGCTACGACTCCTAAATTCAATCCCCCTACCAATAAACGCCAAGACACCATATGCCTTCTTAACAACCTTATCTACTTGATTCCCAACTTTCAGGGATCTATGCACACATACACCTAGATCCCTCTGCTCCTCCACACTATTCAAAGTCCTCCCGTTAGCCCTATACTCAACACATCTGTTATTCCTACCAAAGTGAATTACCTCACACTT